>NW_019396364.1:0-184030 GCF_000591075.1 Eurytemora carolleeae | reverse complement strand
CCCCCCTCGGACCCTCACCTTATACTCATACTTCGTACTTCGTCCTACAATAAGCTTGTTAAAATATGAGATACGCTTTAAGCTTAGTTCAATTAAAATGTATTTACCTAATTATATTGTTTTTCCAGGAATCCTTTCCCAGTGGAGAACAGACTTCTTGATTCTAGTCTACAGGTGAAAATAATTGAACTTCAAATTTCTATAAATTCTTTTTCAGGGGAATGAGTTTTCTAGAACTACCCTTTTCTTTCGGGGGTGGGGGGGAATGATTGGAATTCACCTGGCAAGTTTTCCCCTGATTGCTGCGTTTTCCTCAAAAAAAATTTATTTCACGGAGATTTTTCAAGATAATTTAAACTAAAATAAGCCCCTGCTGAATTGGGGACATTGAATGTACAATGTCCATTGTACAGCACGTGAGAACGTTTTTAATTATCTTCTTGTTCCAGGATTTTAACAGTTTTGCGAAGTATGTAAACCAGTTCAGATCTGCTGAATTCCTGGAGGCAGTTTCAGACTTACATGTTCTCATCTTCATGGCTAACCTTGACATTATCCCGCTCAGGTTAGTTACTCATGTTCTCATCTTCATGGCTAACCTTGACATTATCCCGCTCAAGGTTACTATACTAGATTCACTTACAGGAACTGGAGACTTAATTTCAAGTTACCCTTCATTTGTAGAGTGGCATGTTCTGTTCACATGTTTAAACCTTTATCTGATCAAGGATGAATGTTAAATCGGTAAATCAAGATTAATATTTGTTCAGACCATTGATGGGACCTCTGCTTGAGGCTGTGAGGACCGGAGATAGAGAGGCTGCGAGGGAATGGAGCTACCTGGATCCCTGGAGCAACCTCCAGGCTTTGATTCAAGCTTCCACCATGAACTAGTCTAACCTCTACCTATTAATCATGGAGATATGATTTATCAACACAATTTAATTCGGTTAAATGATGTTAATAAACAACTGTTCTTAGTTTTACAGCAACATACCAGCATTGAATAGCGTTTTATGTTTTTAACAACAGTTTCATGTTGTTTAGCAACAGTTTCATGTTGTTTAACAACAGATTCATGTTGTTCAATAACATTTCATGTTTTTCAACAACATTTTATGTTGTTCAACATCAGTTTCATGTTGTTCAACAACCGTTTTATGTTGTTCAACAACATTTTCATGTTGTTCAGCATATTTTTTTAACATGTCATGTTGTTCAATATATCAGGTTATGTTCTTCAAATAATTCAAGATTTAAATTCTTTTTTGCTGGTATATTTTTATTCATCAATTCTCTGCTTTTGCTGAAAAAAAAGCCGTAGATCAAAAATGTCTGTTTTGTGTTTTTTTTATTTCAATCTATACAAACAGATAATTATTTCAATGCATATTTTAACCGTCCAAAAATTTAATATGTAAAAAGTGTCACACAGTTTGTTTCAGATATTTTAATAAACAAATTTTAAGTTGACTTTTCTAATTTTTTATGATATGTTTTGGTTTCAGACGTAAGATGACACGGAAACTATTTTCATAAGATATTTGTGAGGATTTGTCTGAAAAAGTTTATTTACTAAATACGAATTCTAGGGTCAGTCCAAAAAGTTGAAGGAATTTAATAACAGAAAATTTGACATTAATCAATTTTGAATCTTGAAAATTTTATCTGACCAAACCAAAAACAAAAAACTTGACGATTAAAACTAATTTTTACTATAAACCCTGGTATTTCAATTCCCTTCATAATGAAAATATAAATAAAAATAAATTGACCAAAAACTACATTATTTCAGAAAAATGCGGCTAAACGTAGACGGACTGTTGGTTCATTTCCCGTATGATTATATATACCCAGAACAGGAACAGACTCATTATATTTTATTCTATGGTTTAGCGCAATAAAAACCTATTGTTAAGAGAAGAGGCATTTTACCCAGGAGTGTATGCTAAGTCCACTACCCCCAGGTTTCCATCGGAAATTCAGTACCAAATGGGGTTTAAGCCCCCCCCCCCCCCCCCCCCCCCCCACCCCCAAAGTCCTGTTTACGCCTCTGAGAAGTTATTATATATAGAATTTTATTTGAAAGCTAAAACTGAATTAAGAAAGTTTTAGTATAGATACAAATGATCCAAAAGAAATAGACTAATTGAAGAAAAAAATTGAAATTGCGACTTTAAGATAAAACAAATCTAAAGTTATATGAGCACAATTAATTGGTTTAAAAAAACTAAAAACAGTAGTGCAACATATTTTAAACCTTACAAGTTATTGATTAGATAATTACCCTTTTGTCAACTCAATGTTTACTTGTCTAGAATTTTTCTCCTTAAAATTTAACTAATTTATTCTAGATCTAAATAGATAAATGGTTTGAAATTATTTCATTTTAGTGAAATAGGAAAATTAAGACTATTGTTAAGTCTATTATTTATAAAAAAAAAAATTTAAAAAATCGGGAATCAGAAGAATGGCAGATTCTTCCGGATTTGGATCCCAACCTTTGTCTTGAATATGTACGAGAGTACTGCATGCCTAGTTCTCCTACATGTTGGAGTTAAAGAAAGGACTGGACGCTCATGGACATATTTTACTGGAGATGCCCTCAGGTACATGAAACATGGGAGCATACTTTCTTTAAAAATCACCCCCCCCCCCTTCTGTTCAGGGGGCGGGGGAGTATTTTTAAGATACTATTACTGGGTAAAAAATTTGTTTAAAAATATCAATTTTAAGCTTCCAACCGTCTTATTCTGTTAATTGCAGATCTTACCGCGTATCAGCTTGTATTCATGTTACTATATTCTAGTGTACCGTACTGTGCTTCTGTATAATATTATCATTGTATAAGTTTAAAAACTGGTAGCTCAAATAGTTAGCTCATATGCTCATTAAACGTAGAGAACTAACCAAACTCATCATTGTAATGTACTGTACTATTAATATATATCTAGGAATTGGTAGGATAGTATAAATGCGTTTTCTAATAGTTAGTCTATATGCACAAAAGAACTAGAAAAATAACCAAATTGTTTATATTTGTTCGACCTTGAATATTTTACTAATAATTTAGTTAGCAACACCTATCTAATTTTGCATGGGTTTGTTTTGCGAGTTTTTGGAATCCGTTAAATTCAATTATGTTCAAATTCTCTTTTAACTGAAATGCACTGTATTGTACTCTACTGCACTTAATAATATTATATATTTAGGAACTGGTAAGACAGTATCACTGCTGGCTCTTATAGTTGCCCATATGCACAATATACCTACAGAACTTAGTTGTTGTATTGAACTGTATACTGTACTGCTGTGTGCTGTACTGTACTGTACTGATATTATATATCTAGGAACCGGAAAGACAGTATCACTGTTGGCTCTTATAGTTGCCTATATGCACAACAAACCAACAGAACTAACCAAACTTATATATTGCTCCAGGTAAAGGGGGGGGGGTATGAAACGTATTACTCTCCGGAAAATTAAAACAGTGTTTAAACATAACTTAGAATTGTCGTAGGAGGCTGAATTTTTGCATGCAAACTCAGAATTATGTATATTACATGCATTTTTTGGTTTAGAAGGAATATAAGCAAAGGTGCGCGCGCGCGAGCTTTTTGTAAAAAAAATGCGACTTTTTTGACAGTAAATCAACGTTAACTTCATTAATTGCACTTGAACATTTTTCCTGACACTCTTGAAACAAATATCTAACAAAATTTTATCCATTTTTTAATATTAGAACTATATACGATGTTTATATCTTTAGTCAAATCTAAAAAATGTTTATTTTGAACAAAATGTGAAGGATTTTTAATATTTAGAACAATCCCTGAGATTGAGAAGGTTCTAGAAGAACTAAGAAAGCTGTTAAACTATTACAGGAAAAGAACAGCAAGATATTAAAAATAAAAAATCCCTGAGTATATCATTACAGAATTAAGACATTCAGAGGTTTAAATTGAACTTTTGGCTTGTTAATTTCTTGAGATAATTATAATTCGTATCTTTTGTAGTCTAGCAAGAAAAAGTTTACTCCATTTTGATATTTCTGAAGGTCAGACCAATGAGAATCCATTTAAAATCTGTTATCGGCCAATAAGAGAACGCGGAAATATGAGTCCGCTGTTTTTTATGGATTAAGCACTTCAAATAATAAATTTAATTGTTGATATGGAGACAAACAAAAGTTCTGACCTTAGTCCTCTTTTTTGTTTTTAAGATCTTAAAATTTTGAAATATATCCTGATCAAACTTTGACCCAGAGATGAGGTTTCCGAACCTGTCAACTTTGTGGGGTTGGCTCTTAGTAGTAGGAAGAATCTTTGTATTCAACCAGAGGTACAGTTTTTATAATTATTTGAAACTTTCCTCAATTGAACTTTTTTGTAATTTATCTACACTTTGGAGAAAGCTATTATATACATACATACATACATATTACATGGTACATTAAGTTGTACGTTTTAAAAATGTTAGATATTTATTTAGGTGAGAGGAGAGAGGGATGGTAAGGTGGTTGATGCTAAATGCCATGCTCTCACAGCTCCTCATGTCAGGTAAACATATAGTTAATATCAGTTAAAAGATAACAATAATGCCGAATCCCTTCAAAAGATATCGTCGGATTTTTATTCGAACTAATTTTGTCTTTTAAAACAATTTTAGTAACTTTCCCTTTAAATAATTTTGATGAACTGTCCGTTCAAAAAGGTTTTTGTGAACTGTCTTTTTAAATAGTTTTGGTAAATTGTCCCTTTAAACAATTTTGGTGAACTTTCCCTTAAATAATTTTGGTGAACTGTTCCTTTAAATAATTCTGGAATTTTGGAAAACTGTTACTTTAAACTATTTTGGTGAAGTTAACCTTTACACAATATCGTCGGATTGTTACTTTAAACATAATTTTCGAATTGTCCCTTTAAACAATATTGTTTGATTGTCCCTTTAAATAGTATTGTTGGATCGTCCTAATAAACAATATTGCCGGATCATCCCTTTGAACAATATTATCAGATTGTCACTCCAAATAAAATTTTCGGATTGTCCCTTTAAACAATATTGTCGGATTATCACTTCAAACATAATTTTTGGATTGTCCGTTTAAACGCTATTGTCGGATCGTCCCTTTAAATGTATTGTCGGATCGTCCCTTTAAATGTATTGTCGGATCGTCCCTTTAAATAATGTTACCGGATTGTCTCTGTAAATAATATTGTCGGATCGTCCCTTTAAATAATTTCGTTTGATCGTCCTATTGAACATGTCGGTTCGTCCTTTTAAACAATATTGTCGGATCGTACCTATAAATAATATTGTCGGATCGTCCCTTTAAACACTATTGTTGGATTGTCCCTTTAAATAATATTGTTGGATCGTCCCTTTCAATAATATTGCCGGATTTTCCCTTAAAACAATATTGTCGGATCGTCTCTTTAGATAATATTGTTGGAATGTATCTTAAAACAATATTGTTTGATCGTCCCTTTGAATAAAATTGTTGGCTTGTCCCTTTAAGTACTGTGATGTGCATTGTTTGTATTATGCAGAGAACGGCATACTGATGATAGTTCTGTACCCGTGTGTTCCTTCTACGAACAGTTTGATGCAGGGGGCCGGGATACTATGCTTCCAACAGGTAAAAAGGGAGCGATAAATCATTAACCCTGTCCTCCCCTCCACAACCGACAATTATTTTTTACATAGAATTAAAAAATAATTCTATGCTTGAATTCCCAAAGGGTACTTTTATAAATGGTTATTGACCCACCTTCAATAAAGGGAAATTATTAAATACTGTTTTAAGGTGTATATAATCTGGAGGAGCTAAGAAGTTACTGTACAGAGAAGGGTTGGTGCCCGTATTACTTTGCAAGGTATTTTTATTCAATCATGTTCAAAAATAAAAAAAATTCAAAAAATTTGGAGCTAGAAATTTCAGAAATTTTATTTTATTGATCATTTAAAACTTATAATTTTTGTCTAATTCTTAATGTTTAGATGGGCCATTCAACAAGCAAACATTGTTGTGTACTCCTACCATTATCTTCTAGATCCAAAGGAACCACCAGAGATTACAATTTGTTAAGGTTTTATCAAAGAAACAACAAGAATTTTTGAAAGTTTTGACGTTCTCTAGGATCCAGATCCAATTGGCAAAATATCGAAGAAAAAAATGTTGCTCCTTACAATAATTAAAATTTTAAGAATCCTGCATAATAATTGAACGCTAAATCAAGTTTCTTTAAAAAAATTATCAAGAAAAAGAAGAAAATTGTTATATTGTTGTATTGTTTTATAATCCGGCCTTATCTTTGCAACCTGAAATCTCATATATTTGAGAACAGAATTGACAAAGACTAGATTCTTTTTTTTGGTAAAAGAAATTAGCTATAATTCTAAAAAAAATTATGATTCGGATCCATTTTTTAAATCAAAATTAAATGGATCATAAAAACGAACAGAAACATGGGCGTACTCAGGAATCCATAGATTTTACTGATATAGGAGGGGGTCTGAGACACCATACACCCCCCCCCCCCGTCCTGAGATCGCCTCTGTCTGGAAAATAAATTAATCCTGGTGTCCGTGTCCGCAGATTGCAGAAGTTGTCAGCAAAGAAATGGCGCGAAATTCTGTTGTTGTGTTTGATGAGGCGCATAACATAGATAACATCTGTATTGACAGCATGAGTGTAAGAATCTCAAGGAAACTGATTGATAGATGTCAGACATCTGTAGAGTCTTTAGAAGCGGAGTTGGAAAGGTAAACTTATATCAGATTGCTCTTCTCCCTTCTCCGTTCCCTCCACCTTCTCTCCTCCTCCACATTCTCCTCTCCTCCTCCACCTTCTCCTCTCCTCCTCCACCTTCTCCTCTCCTCCTCCACCTTATCCTCTCCTCCTCCACCTTCTCCTCCCCTCCTTCACCTTCTCCTTCTTTCCCTCTCCTAAGATTAAGATTCATCCATTTTTAAGTTATGATGTTTTTATTGATAATTAATGCTCATCAAATAATATGATTAGTTTTATAATTTGAAGGAAATCAAATCAAAACATATCAACACACTTACTAATTTTTATCGATATGTATACAAAACATATATTGAAATAAACAACTTATCAACTACGGTTGTAGCCGATTATATCATTATTATTTCGATTTGAATTTTTATTTATATCAAGCTTTTAAACGGCATGCAAACAAAGAGAAGCTGTTAATTTTTAAAAGCTTCTCTTTAAGTATTTGTAAAATTGCAATTCGAAATAAATTTGTTAACAAATACAACCAAATAAAAAAATCGTCTTCATTATATTGATATATTGAAGGGGGCTAGAAAGGGTAACTTATACCTTCTTGTATTAGGTTGAGGTTGGATAACTCCAGTAAGCTTGAAGGAGAGTACAGAGCGCTGGTGGAGGGGTTGAGAGAGGCGCAGGCAAGACGAGAAACCGAACAGGAACATCAACCATTTTAAAAATTAATATCTTTTTAACTTGACAGATTAAACGAATGGTTATTTATTAATTAATTATTTGATTAATTATTTATTATTGATTTGGTTTGTGAATTAATTTGTTGAATTGTTGATTAATTTATTGATTTGTTGGGTATCTGATTGATTTGATATCAATTTATTGCTTTGTTGATTTATTTATTAATTAGTTAAATCAAATTGTTAATTAAACGTTTGATCTGTGAATTAATAAATGTGTTTTCTTTTTAGATTAATTTTTATGTGATTGATTAATAAAAGCTATTATTTACTAAGAATAACTAAAAATGGTTTGAATTAGATTCTATCTAACCCTGCTCTTCCAGAACATATTCTTAACGAAGCAGTTCCAGGCTCAATCAGGTAGGAAAAGGGGGGGCCGGTGGGGGGGGGGGCAAATGAGGTTTGAAATGCAAATTTTAAAAAAACAGATTTTAAAACCTAGAATTTAGATAACTTAATTTCTCCTTTTTAAGTTTTTTTTTTGGCAAGTAATTTTTGAAAATAAGTAGTTGGGCTATATGTGCTTTTGAAGTGTGGTTAAATGTCAATGATATTCAACCCAAATGTTCTGAATTTATTTTTCAAATTTTGCTACCCTCCCCGTTTATCCTTGGTTAAAATCTTCTTGGAAACGAAATTGTTATCAATGTTATGAAATAAAATAGAAATATTTTATGATTTAGCAGCTTTAAGAGATATTGCACGGTACAATAACTAAAAAAATTTAAAAATTTAGAAAAGGAACACACTTCGTGAAATTTCTCCGACGTCTGATAGAGTACATGAAAGTTCGGTTACGGGTTCAGCATGTGGTTCAAGAGAGTCCTGCAGGATTTCTGGCAGATATAAATACTAAGGTTAGTTTTTTATCAAGAATGCTTTGTGAGTTTTAGTTTGAGTTTGATCAGATTTTTCTAAGAATTGCTTTCTCTGAGTAGAGATTGAGTAAAACTCATTATTTATGAAAAATATGAATAATATGCTTCTTTTTCATTGGTCAAATCTATAAAAATTGACAACTAATAGATTATTATTATATCATATTTGTGACGTTCCATGGATACATACCCAAGAAATTATATTAAAAAATGATTCTGGTGAAATCCGACTATTCCAAGTTGGAACAGTTCACATTATGAAAGGTTGCAAATAAGTGTTATGCTCTTGTTCTGTCTACCACTGTTTTTTATTTTTCTAATGTTAAAATGTTAAAAAAAAACATTTTAAAAGTAAAAATTGGTTCTTAAATTAAAAGAAATGCATGTGTTGTGATTGTTTCCTTAGTTTAGTTTGTTTGTTTACCAATTTCTAATGATTTTGCTCGTTTTTTCAAGTTGATACTACATTTAGGAACAGCATGTTTAATGTGCCCTGAGTTTTTTCAAGTTGATACTACATTTAGGAACAGCATGTTTAATGTGCCCTGAGTTTTTTCAAGTTGATACTACATTTAGGAACAGCATGTTTAATGTGCCCTGAGTTTTTTCAAGTTGATACTACATTTAGGAACAGCATGTTTAATGTGCCCTGAGTTTTTTCAAGTTGATACTACATTTAGGAACAGCATGTTTAATGTGCCCTGAGTTTTTTCAAGTTGATACTACATTTAGGAACAGCATGTTTAATGTGCCCTGAGTTTTTTCAAGTTGATACTACATTTAGGAACAGCATGTTTAATGTGCCCTGAGTTTTTTCAAGTTGATACTACATTTAGGAACAGCATGTTTAATGTGCCCTGAGTTTTTTCAAGTTGATACTACATTTAGGAACAGCATGTTNGTGCATGTTGTCAGTACAAAATAATTAAGTTAACATCAATATTGATCTATACGGAAAAGATCAATATAAAGAGCGTGTAAGAATGAATATTCTTCAACTAGTGTTAGAATTTCCATTCTTTAATGCTCAGAGCGTGTAAGAATATACATTCTTTCACGCTCTGACCGTGTAATAATTTCCATTCTTACACGGTCTTAGCGTTAAAGAATGAAAGTTCTACACCTACAGTGTAAGAATAAGCATTTTTAAACGTAAGGAAGCGAACAATGTTAAAATTGTTCCTCCTGAACCGTGTAATAATGGTAATTCTTACACGATAGGTTTACTACTATGGAACCGAACAGATATGATATAATAATAAATCTTACTGCGGGACAATGTGACCCTAAAAGCTGTGGAAAAGGAAGACATGAGACGTGAGACTCACCTATTGCGCAGTTTTAAAAGATCCATTTCATTTAAGAAGTTACTTTTAAGCTGCCTTGTAATACTTTTTGCACTTTCATCAAATTCACACAATTTTACTATAATGTCGTCTTCATGTTTATCAGTTTTTTGATTTGGACCTTTATTTAGGTGTGCATTGACCGGAAACCGTTGAGGTTTGCCGCGGAGCGCCTTGCGTCTCTACTGCGTACACTGGAGATATCTCATACCGCGGATTTCTCTCCAATTGTCGCAATCGCGCATTTTGCAACTCTAGTCGCTACATATACCAAAGGAGAGTAAAACAATTCAATAAAACATTCTTGCAGCTACATTTTTTACATTTTTAATAACTCTGAAAAATGAGATTTTCAATAATCGTGGAGCCGAGTTTCATGTACTCCATTCAGTCACTTACTCGTTAATAAAACTTCATTTGATCTCGTCTTTTTTAAATGAACATTTAACTCTGAAAAATAGGATTCACTATAATCATTGAGCCAAGTGAGGATCGCGTAGTTGGAGCCCAGAACCCTGTGATGCATCTCTCATGTTTGGATGCAAGTATTGCAATCCGACCTATACTAGGTAAATAAAGTATTATATTAGACTGGACTGGACTGGACTGGACTGGACGGGACGGGACGGGACGGGACTGGACTCTAGACACGACTAGACCTAGGCACGACTAGGCTCAACTAGACACGACAAGACACGACTAGAAACGACTAGACACGACCAGGCAGGACTGTTTTTTTTTTTTATGGAGGCCCTTGCGCATTTCTGCTTTAGAAACAATGGAGAAAATTGTCTGATTAAGACACTTTCCAAGGTAGAAAATTAAGTATATCAGAAAAGGGTTTGAAGGGTACCGTTTAAAATCGGACATGCCCCTGTTTTTAATGGGAGCTCACTTGAAATTACAACGTCGTCGTTCCCTTCAAAGTTTTATAATTTAGAACGGTTCCAGAGCGTTGTAATCACTAGTGGAACCCTCTCCCCCCTGGATATGTATCCTAAGATGCTGGACTTCCACCCTGTTATCATGGCCAGCTTCACCATGACCCTCGCCAGGCAGAACATTAATAATTTCAGAAAAACAACGTTCTCCTATTTTTAGTTATTGGAAACCTTAATAGGTTGAGACCTTGTGTAAATGTATTTTAAATCTTTTAACGAAACTTATTTTATTCAGTTTAAACTATATTTGAGATATTTAATAAATGTTCTCTGTTATTCAGGCAGTGTATTCTACCTATGATAGTTTCAAAGGTCAGTGCTTATATATTTTACCGCCCTTTGACCAACATTACCGACCTATGATTCCCCCAACAGAGGGAGGTTAAATAATATATCTATTCTTTGCCTGATTCTGAACCAGAGATCAGTTTTTAAAACGCTTCTTACTCAACCTTTTTCGTAAACATGTAACATACAAACACGATACAAAGAGTCGTATAAAGTATTTAGTTATGGTTGGGGTTGCATATTTGTTAAATGCATGGTAAATACATTATATAGTATGGAAACTTTTATTTCTAGGAGGGGGCACTGCCACTATCCCCTTGCCACTGATGGTGTAAACCTTTGATATTTCAAACTTATATAAGTTTATATAACAGAATGCATAGTTTTGAAATGCGTAAGGTCACGACATCGGTTTGCGAAGAAAAAGTGATTAGAGAATCAGATGTTGTGGCAAAAAAGACTAAATTCCTTAGTAACACAAACAGAACAGAGCCTAGGGATTAGATAATGGTCGATATGGGGGTCCAAATGATTTTCAAACATTTGATGTTAGAATGTGTTTAGCTGCATTTAATATTGATAATTACTTAATTCTAGTGAGAGATTAGGGGGGTTAGATTGTTTTTAATAATCTACATATTATCCAGATAATAATAATATATTCCAGGGAAACGACCAGGTGACTTTAACCTCCAAATTCGAGGCTAGAGATGATACAGCTGTTATAAGAAATTACGGAGCTCTACTAGCAGAGGTTGTATCTGTAGGTAGGTTACTTTGATATTTTCATATCTGATTTTTCACAGCTCTTTTCATGTTCAGTTTTTCTGTTGAGTTTATAGTTAAGCCTTCTAACAAACATTTTGTTTTTTTCGAAGGTCATTTAGGGGAGGCACCCATTATTAACTTTAAAATTTTGATCTGCTAATCGTAATTGATAAGTGCATTCTTTTGATATGGCACATGGTTGAAAATGTGTCGTGTGCTTCTGCTGGAACCTAATTAAACAATGAAATAGGTCAAGGGTGTGAAACCAACGATCAGTTACGACTTTGAACTCCTATCTGAAACTTGATAGGAGTTAATGATTTGAAACTGGGCTGTGGGAAAATATGAACAAAAAACCTCGTACTCTACTTTCTTTTACATTTCATTTTATAACTTGCCCTTGTTAGCTTAGTACCTGATGTTATGTGTTATCTTAGTACCTGATGTTATGTGTTATCTTAGTACCTGATGTTATGTGTTATCTTAGTACCTGATGTTATGTATTATCTTAGTACATGATGTTATGTGTTATCTTAGTACCTGATATTATGTGTTATCTTAGAACCTGATGTTATGTGTTATCTTAGTACCTGGTGTTACGTGTTATCTTAGTACCTGATATTATGTGTTATCTTTTTACCTGATGTTATGTGTAATCTTAGTACCTGATGTTATGTGTTATCTTAGTACCTGATGTTATGTGTTATCTTAGTACCTGATGGTGTTGTATGTTTCTTCACCTCCTACCTATATATGGAAAATGTTGTGGCAGCTTGGTATGAACAGGTCAGTTACATTAACACATTAATAATATGCATTTGTTAACATCAAAATTTGAAATGTTTTATTTTACGTTCATAAATACTGAATAGATGGTTTAATTTTCTCTTTATAAAAGATTTTTTAAATTTACATCAATATAATTTTCATTAGATAAGTATTTCATAATTAGATCTCCATTTCAATTTTATGTTGAAAAAAAAGAGATTTTTGATTTAAGAAAGGAATTTTTGTCAATCCCAATATCTTTGCAACCCGATGTCGTTTGAAAAATCAATGGTTTACACCATCAGATTGCTAAGATATAGATATCAGAAAACTCGAGTGCGTTGGAAAATAGTCAGTTCTTTTATTTGGAACCTCAATAGCTTTGGTTAGTGTAGGATGATGTAAAATGTTTGTTAATTTTTAGGAAGTTATAGAACAGATTCAGAAGCATAAACTTCTCTTTATTGAAACACAGGAATCAAATTGAGAATTTTTAAGCAATCTCTAGCTCACACATTTTTGGTTTGTTATTCGAGACAATAATTTAAGTATGCATAAAATTCTTCTTTGTGCTTAAAGTAATGACAATTAATAAAAATATAATGAAAAGTACTTGTTTTATACAATTTAAATTTAAATTAAATTTGAAATCTTTGTCTTGGTTCTACCTTACTAGTATCTAGTGATCCTAGCCGGGGAGGATTTTAATTAAAGATTTGGTTTGGTTTGCGCAGGATGCCGCGGAAACGAGTTTAGCTCTCATTAACTACATAAAGGTATCCTTTGCAACTGTAAGATTTCATGATTTGGCCGTTTTGATTTTGCTGAAGATCGTATGAAATCGAATCTTAATGTAAATTTCATTATTTCAGTCGTTAGAAGAGATTGAATAGAAACGAACTGGTTTTTGCACTTGATTCGATTTGATATGATTTGATTTTAATTCGATTGATTTGGATTGATTTTGACTGATTTATTGATCTGGATTGATTTGGACTGATTTGTTATGATTTGATTTGAACTGTTTTGAAACGGGGTTGATCTGAATTAAATTTATTTGATTTTAACTGCGGTATAATATTAATTTTAACACAGTAAAGCACTGTTCAATTTACATTGTACACTGTACACTGTACAGTGCATGTACGGAGCACAATGTATGTAAGTGAACTATCCAGGCTTGTGAGAATGGTCGAGGTGCTGTCCTCCTGTCTGTTGCACGTGGAAAAGTAAGCGAAGGGGTGGATTTTGATCATCATTTGGGTAGAGCTGTGCTTATGTTTGGTGAGTTCTTTGTTGATATTTAATACTTCAAAAACATTAAATCCAAAAATATTTAGTTGTCAATAAAGATTACTCAAACTCAAACATGAAGAGTTGACTGAAAGAATGTAGTTTGCTCAACTCCAATGTACAATTCATCGATTTAATATTCATGGATATAGTTATTAGTTATGGCATTGTGAGTCTCTTTTTTTGTATTGAAATGTATTAACAAGGTTGAAATATTTAAAACAATTAAGATACCGCAATCTGTTTCCAAAAATCTCTCCATTGGGTTTAACTACAAGAATGTAAAAATAAAGATATCCCCTGGACCAGACGTATCGGAAATATAACGTTTAAAGATACTGCAATGTTGTTTGTCCCTGTTCTACTGTTACAACCCAATAAATCAATCAATTATAGGAATCCCTTATGTCTACACACAGTCAAGGATACTCAAGGCTAGACTAGAATATCTCAGGTTACAATGAAAACCACTCAAAGGGACTAGAGCCTAGGGANCCCTTTATCTGAGTAACTATTAAACAAATATTGTCGTTTTTCTGTCTTAAGTGTTTATTTTTATATATTTTAAAAATTTCCTTTATTATCTCATCTGAAGAAATCCTTAAATCAAGTTAACAGATAAGTAATCAATTTTCAGAAGAAAAACAAGGACATCCTTTTCATCCTTGACCAGATAAAGGCTTCAAGGGTACCTTTGTGAATCAGACATGCCACTCCACAGATTGATAGTAACTTAAAATTACTTACCTTAAAGTTACATTATTTTTGGTATTCTTAATAAGATTGGAAAGAGAAGAAATCTGGTAGATATTTTAAAAATTTATGTCTTCTGAGAAAATGTTTGTTTTAATCCAAAATCCAATTGCAACGAGTTTAACCAAGAAAACCATTTGATCAGCTTTTCATAATGTGGTCTACCTCTTTTATACCTCTTATAATTTTAAAAGCACAAAGAAGGCAGACCACATTTAGGAAATGCCATCATAAGAATTGTTTCATGGTAATTGTTTTAAGAATCTTACCCTTTGTCATCAAAAATCAATCAAAGATCAAATCTTTAAGTTGTTTCTCCATTTGTTGTTATTTTATCTTATGTTATTCAGGGATCAATTCCAAATCCGCGAAAACGATTTCTTGACATTTGATGCTATGCGGCATGCTGCGCAGTGCCTGGGCCGAGTTTTGCGCGGGAAAACTGATTATGGAATTATGATACTGGCGGACAAGAGATTTAGTCGACAGGATAAGAGAGGGAAACTTCCAAAATGGATTCAGGAACCAAGTCATGTTAAATTTGAAATTTATTTGAACGCACAGGTGCCACAGAGAATAAGGAGCGTTATTGAAAGAAAAAAAGATGTTAAAGTAATGAAAATAATGCTAATAATACTTGATCAGATGCTAAAGGTATTTTTCAAGGGGGACTTTTTTCCCAAAGGCAAGGTGCATCTGCCGCGTAAACTGTCGCGTAATTTCAAGNACCTTGATCTAAGCCAATAAGGACAATTTTATTTATTATTTTATGTATTTTTACAAGATTCTTAAACAAAAATATTGGATAGAAAAAAGTCGAAAACAATATTTTATTTTATCCAAACCATTTGTTAACGTTCTGGAATCTTTTATTTATTTAATTAATGTTCTGATGACTTGGTTTTATATCAGGAGCACCTGAAGGACTCCATGTGCAACCTGTCCACAGAGGAGGCAATACAGATCTGCAGAAAGTGGTTGAAGATCATGGCTCAGCCCTTCACTAGGAAACCAGCAAATAATAAACTTGCGTTATGGAATCCAATTTTTTAAATAAGAGAAACAGAACATAAATTGTCATTTGTCATGGGTTAAAGTTTGGTTTACATATTACATGATTATTATTTCTTCAAATTTAAAAATTAAACTAACATTTTCAGTACATTTAAGTGGATACTTCTATCATGAAGTCATGAAAGGAATTTTAAATATTTAATAATCCCTCAGGGACTTATTTTTTTAAAAATGAGCACATTTTTATTGAATATTAAACATTATAATATGCATTTGTGACTTGTCTCTATATTGTATTTCCAAGTTAGCAATGTTTTCTTATATTTGCTGTTATTGATCAGAGAGGATCAGCTTGGGGTCAGCTTGCTCACAATAGAACAACTACAAACTGAGGAAATGCAGAAGAAGATTATGGATAAGGTTCAGCAGGGCTGAAATAATCACGAAAAAGTACCAGAAAATCCGCGAAAAAGTTCCAGTTAATTTACGTTAAAAGTTCCAGTTAATTCACGTAAAAAGTTCCAGTTAATTCACGTAAAAAATTCCAGTTAATTCGCGTAAAAAAGTTATATTCACGAAATGGGATCGGAAAATCCACAAACATTTCTACTGTCATCCTTTCACACCCAACTGATAATTCATGCCAATGTCAGATCATCTAAAATATTTTTATTTTTGTTTAATTTGTTTATTCCGCATGTGATAACATTTTTTAGATTGTTTTATTTTTCTATTTTTCAATAAAAATATAATTATTTACATAAAGCTTATTTATAACTTATCTAATGCAATATTACCTAATAGATAACTAATAGTGAAGCTTGTTATTGGAAATAAGTATTCTTGTATTAGGAACAGTAATTTGCTCAATTATTTATTCATGGTAGTAGGGAAAGGGGGAATATGGACGAAAAGAAAAAGTAAAATTTGGGAGGGAAAGTTTTTGAACCTGCATAATCATATATATATATATTTACTATGCTTTTATCTTCTATCTAAATTGTGAACATGATCTTTTTGTTTACATTTTAAAACAAAGAAGAAAAATATTTTGCGGATTTTTAAAAAACAATTGGCGGATTTTAAAGAATTTAAATTTTTTTACATAATTAAAAACCTTCAAAACACATTTTTTTTCATTTTTATTATTCATAAACCTTCCCTGTGGTCACGTGATGTCCCACAAAAAATTTGGGCCCGATCGGTTCAGCCGTTTAGACGTTAATTGGACACAAACAAACAGACAGACAAGCCTAATTTATATATAGATATGTATACATTCATATACATGTATAGGTAGAAATAGTGAAAATAACAAACATTTATCTGGATTTTTTATCCCAAAAACGACTGAACCGATCAGGCCAAGATCTATTGGCGGGTGGAAATTGAAAAATAATTACGGGAAACTTAATCAACTTAACGAAAAATCCCGAGAAAATTTTTGTTTTATTGAGTGAATTGAGTACAATGAAAATCAACAAGCAATAGATTAAATTGTTTAAAGGAAGATGGTGCGAAGCACTTGATATGCCTAGCTAATAAAAAAATTACACAAATTAATAGAAAGCAATAAAATATGGTAGAACTTGCTGGCCAATTTCTAGGTCCATTCTTCTTTAGTAAATTAAATCTTGTGCAGCGTTTTATTTATCTATATAATAAAACATGACATTTTTGCCAATAGCCGGCCGAATTGCTGGACCGATTGGGCTGACATTTTTTGTGGACACTCATGGGTGGCCGAGGGGTATTACAGACTAAAAAAAATCGGAACTGTGAAATACTATTCTTGTATTATCCTATGTTTATTGGGACACCCTGTATCTATATAATCTGTAGAATGAAAAAATATTCTTGTACCATCCTATCTGTATAATCTGTGGAACACTATTCTTTTATTATCCTATCTGTATAATCTGTGGAATAAAAATTCTTGTGTTTTATCATCTGTATAATCCATGGAATAGATATTCTGGTATTATCCTATCTGTATTATCTGTGAAATACTAATCTTGTATTATCCTATCTGAATAATCTGTGGAATAGAGGAATATTCTTGTACAATCCTATCTGTGTAATCTGTGGAATAAACGAAAATTCTGGATAATAACATGGATTCCTTTATTATTAGATTAGGAGTGAGGAGTAGAGAGAAGAGATGGATTCTTTGTTTAGCACAATTTATTTATCATATAATATATATGTAGATACACAAATATAAATAATATACATTAATCCAATATATAATCCTTAGTGTTTATTTTTTTGTTCCTATTTATAAATATACATCCACCCTAAAAATAATATTTTTTTCATTTTNTCTTATTTTCATTTTAATGTAATTTTTAACGCCTTATTTTCATTTAATATAATGTTTAACGTCTTATTTTCATTTTAAAATAATTTTTAACGTCTTATTTTCATTTTTATGTAATTTTTAACGCCTTATTTTCATTTAAACATGATTTTTAACGTCTTATTTTCGTTTTAAAATAATTTTACGTCATATTTTCAATTTAAAATAATTTTTAACGACTTATTTTCATTTTAATATGATTTTTAATGTCTTATTTTCATTTTAATATAATTTTTAACGTCTTATTTTCATTTTAATATAATTTTTAACTTCTTTTTCAATTTTAAAATGTGCGTGAAAAACATCTCCTGTTTACGAAGAACCTTTGTGGCAAAATGAGAGGTTTCGGTAGTCATGTTTATCATGCTAAAAGGCTAGAAGCAACAAAAGGACTTTTTTTCGGTCAAGATACGACTTTCTACGCGGCATTCTTTTATAAATTAGATATTGATACATTTGATTAAAGGAATGCACAGAGTTACCCACAAAAGATGAGACTATTTTACGGACTTTATACTGCCTGTCTCCATATATTCATGATTCCCTGCAGCTGGAAAGTGTTACTATTTTTCCAAATCATGTAAAAAGTCATAAACAGACCGTTTTCAAGGCAGAAGCCGTAATTCAACCTTGGAATACCCATATTTTAAGAGTTTTAAGTCGTCTTTACAGTCGCATCCTTAGAAGGTAACCCTATATTTCTGGCCGGACCTTCTTCCTTCTTATAGAAAAATATTGATAGGCACTAAGAACGTTGTACTGAAAATCTAAAAATTATTGATAACGAAATTTGCATAATTTTAAGGAAAATTCAGCTCAAAGGTAGTAGGGTCATTTGACATTATGTTTACATACAGTTCACGATATACTATCAAATGA
This sequence comes from Eurytemora carolleeae, assembly GCF_000591075.1. Classification (NCBI taxonomy): domain Eukaryota; kingdom Metazoa; phylum Arthropoda; class Copepoda; order Calanoida; family Temoridae; genus Eurytemora; species Eurytemora carolleeae. The sequence goes on along the minus strand of NW_019396364.1, from coordinate 165,246 downwards.
ACTGAACTTTTCCTTACTTTTAAAAGAAGGTTAAGCTGCGTACTTAATGCAGTTTAGCGTGTACTTTTTGTACTTTTAACATGCACTGAACTTCTTTAAAAAGAAACAAATCATCCCAAACCAACAACTTTCTAACCAGAAATACTGGTTAGAAAGTTTGGTTTTGATCGGTGGAAATACAGTGCAAGATAAACATACAATAACAAAAAACATGTGAGAGTTATAAGATTCTATGAACGTACAGCGATAACCAGAAAACTTTGGAACAGAAAGTCGACTTTTAGACTCAAGTTATGACTTTACAAAGTCAAATAAACATGAGACACAGCAAATGTGCAGTTTAAAATTACCCATTTCTCTTGATAGGTGATTTAATAACTTAATACAGTGAAACCCTTAATAACGAATACATCGAAAGAATTCATCAAATGTCGTATNGGTTTACATTAACCAATTAATTCATCGCTATTTATTTATTTTCGCAAATACTGAAATTTACGTAATACAGTATAAAACTTATTGAAAAATTGTCAAGACGACATTTGATCAATTCTTCAGATGTATTCGTTATTAAGGGTTTCACTGTAGTAAAGTTTTTTCTCTGTGGCAACAACAAATGCACTTCAATTTTGTTTTAATGTCGTCTTCCTACTCTACAGTTTTCTAGTTATCCCTGTAGGTTACTTCATTATTTCTACTTTAAACCCTTTGCTGTGAAGTGTGTACGCGGGGTCCCAGATGTCCTCTTTTTAACTTCTGCTACAGGGTGTCCCACGTAACGTGACAGTAGCAAGACGACTCGTAGGTTAAAGAATATTCTCCATATACCCTCTGTTTAACCTCAACTGTGTACGGAGGATGCCAAATGTCCTCTCTCTAACTTCTGTTATGTATGGAGGTTCAAAATATCATCTGTATAACTTCTGCTGTGTACGGAGGATGCCAACTGTTCTCTATTTAACCTCTGCTGTGTACGGAGGTTACAAATGTTCTCTCTTTAACCTCTGCTGTGTACGGAGGTTACAAATGTTCTTTCTTTAACCTCTGTAGTGTACGGAGGTTAAAAATGTTCTTTCTTTAACCTCTGCTGTGTACGGAGGTTAAAAATGTTCTCTCTTTAACCTCTGCTGTGTACGGAGGTTACAAATTTTCTCTCGTTAACCTCTGGTGTGTACGGAGGCTACAAATGTTCTCTATTTAACCTCTGCTGTGTACGGAGGTTACAAAAGGTTCTCTATTTAACCTCTGCTGTGTACGGAGGTTACAAAAAGTTCTCTGTTTAACCTCTGCTGTGTACGGAGGTTACAAATGTTCTCTGTTTAACCTCTGCTGTGTACGGAGGTTACACATGTTCTCTCTTTAACCTCTGCTGTGTACGGAGGATGCAGGACGAAGAGTTAATTTTTCTTGTTTATCCAGGAAAAATACCTGGAAGAAAAATATTTTCATATTATATACAGTGGTCAGCATATATATCAATGCAGATGTCGGTTACTGAAGTGTTGATATAAAATTTCAGTACCTGGACTGGAAATTCATCGGTATATGTTAATGTAGCATTTTAGTAACCGATACTATAATATGTAAATATATAATAGCTATTGTCTTGTATAACTATTTCAGTTACCGATACTATATTAAAATATATGCTACAGGGTGGCCCAATAAACATGGGAATTAAATGACGACTTCTATATGGTCTTTGTTTCCATGCGGGATTATTTCGTAAACTAAATTTTGCAGTATCACAATTTAAACATTTAACACCAAAAACTACTAGTCTCGGGGTTTCCAAATTGTGGTCTACCATTTTCAAAATTGACGGAGATATTAGAATTTGTCCAGATTCCAGTTTATTAAAAATCAACAAAATTGTTCAAATGCTTGATATCTCCATCCATTTTGAAGATAAGAAGGTAGACCACATTTTGGAAATCTCATTAGACTTTCAATCTCTTGTTGATGCACTTTATGTCATTTATCAATTATCGGAAATCAAAGACGATATTTAAGTCGTCTCTCTATTCTCATGTTTATTGGGACACCCTGTAGCTTCTGTCTTGTATAACTATTTCAGTAATGGATAATATATTAAAATATATGCTGCTTCTGTCTTGTATAACTATTTCAGTAATGGATAATATATTGAAATATATGCTGCTTCTGTCTTGTATAACTATTTCAGTAATGGATAATATATTGAAAAATACGCTGCTTCTGTATTGTATAACTATTTCAGTAATGGATAATATATTAAAATATATGCTGCTTCTGTCTTGCATCAACATTTCAGTAAACGATTTTGTATTAATAAATATTCTGACCACTATATGCATAGTTTAAATCATATAATTTGAACTTTCTGCCCTTTTTGTTCATTATTTATTCACTTTTCCTTATTTCTATTTCCCCTCTTCCTTCCTTCCTTGCTGTCTCAGATCTGACGTTTTCTTTTTAGAAAATTTAAAATTTAAATGTTAACTCACCTTACATATAGAGCAAAATAATACTAAGAGTATGAACCCGGAGCACACTAGAAAGGTCACAGGATACAGCGCCATCTTGTGTACTGTGTCAGCAGAAGGAAAATGTATGCTTTTTCTGTCCTCTGGTTTTAGAAATAAATCCATCTTTATAATTAGGGGAAAAATAAAGGACATGAAAAAGAGAAGAAGAAAAAAATGTTCCATACATACCCACAATGGATGAGACTTTAAAGACGACTAAAAGCAAAAAAAGATACGACGATTTAAAACTTGACATTTGGTTTCTGCTTTCAATTTTGATGGTGTTTTGGCCTGTAAGGAACCCTGAATTTAGTTTTGGTCTGTAAGGAACACTGAATAATTATTTTTGGCCTGTAAGGAACCCTGAATGTAGTTTTGGCCTGTAAAGAACCCTAAATGTAGTTTTGGCCTGTCTGTAAGGAACACTGAATGTAGTTTTGGCCTGTAAAGAACCCTAAATGTAGTTTTGGCCTGTCTGTAAGGAACACTAACTGTAGTTTTGGCCTGGAAGGAACCCTAAATTTAGTTTTGGCCTGTAAGGAACCCTGAATGTAGTTTTGGTCTGTAAGGAACCCTTAATGTAGTTTTGGCCTGTAAGGAACCCTGAATGTAGTTTTGGCCTGTAAGGAACCCTGAATGTAGTTTTGGCCTGTAAGGAACCCTAAATGTAGTTTTGGCCTGTAAGGAACCCTAAATGTAAAGATGTGAAAAAATGAATAGATTTTTTTTAATTGTTGTTAACGTACATTAGTTGTTTTTGGTCCTAATTTTGGTCAACTTTAAACACGTTGTAATAAGTATGAAAATAAAATGTAAAAGTTCAAATATTTGTATGCAATTCCATGCATGCAGCTTATAGAACTATTTAAAAATGTGTTAAAAAAATCCTCCTTAAAAACACAAAACAAATCAAATTAAAAGATATTTATTGCATTTTATATTTATTTCCTGATATATCTCTGACTAGCTGGCCGGTCGGCTGGGTCTGCTCCTATCAGACAGATCTAAACAATGGGTTATTAGAAGAAAACAACTGAACTCAATCACTAATTTTTTAATCACTATACAGTAAAACCCTTAATAACGAATACATCAAAAGAATTCATCAATTCATAATGGAATGTTGCAGATATTTAGTTTTTTAATTAAATGATTATATGTATNACATAAACAAACAAAATGTGAACATAGCAGACGAAACTCTTACAGATTACAGCTTTCTCAGTTGGTATCACTGTACTAAATATAAGAATTATTTAAAAAGACGATATCGAATTCCTCACTGAATTCCCATGTTTTTTGGGACACCCTGTAGTATAAAACTCATTGAAAAATTGTCAAGACGACATTTGATAAATTCTTCCGATATGTATTCGTTATTAAGAGTTTCTTTGTATATGTTTTTATAACCTTATGACGTGAACCAACTGATTTTAAAAAGTTTAACTATTTGATCTCGCAAAATAAATAATAGTTGACACGTCAAAGGTCTTTAACATCAGGTCCCTTCCTCTAGCTATTGCTATGACTGATGACATGATGGAGATCTCAACGTTCGGCTCAAGTTACAATAAACCATAGATTAATTAAAATAACAGATAGAACACTACATGTCGTCTTTTCAAGATTTTTCAGAATTTCGTTCACAAAAACCCTGAGGCAGAAGCCCAAAGAAGTTACGAGTAGTCGGAGTAAAACAGGCTCTCTCTCTCTCATGTAATAAATCTATGCATTAAACACGCATTACAACATTATCAAGTATATTTTTAGATAATCATGGTATATTTTCTTATTCTTTTAACGATGTATGCATCTCTATGTATAAATTTGTATAAAGTAGTTGTTTGTTTGTTTGCTTATATGTCCGATCATAACTCAGGAAACCCATGATCAATTTGCCTCAAGTTTTGATTGAGGAACTCAGAAGAACCATGGAAATGTTCTTATGGTTGTTTTTAAGATTCTAAGTTGAGTGGGTCTACTTTTGTAGGGAAAAATAGTTAAAATCGTAATTTAAGAGCAAGTACGGGTAAACGGCCGGAATAAATATAAGAAACTTGGACAACGCGGAGTCCCATGCTATTTTTTATAGTATATTGAATATTCACACAAAGTTTAGAATTTTTTTAAAGACTAATGGCGAGTGTGGGTGCGGAACGTTCTGAATTCCTAGATTTATTGTATTTTATGAAGGAAAAAATCTTTAAAATTAGGATACCTTGCAGCTGATGAGGGTTATGATTGAGAGTAGGAAAAGAAGAAGGAAAGCTAAGTAGAGGATCAGTGCAGTATAACTGATAGAGATATAACTGGAAAACATCTTTATTTTCTCAACAAAACTTAAGATCATTTTAGGATCATTTAAAATATTCTATGAATAGACACCATACTTTGAATCTGATATGTTTTCCAGATGATTTTCATGGTAAATAACGGTAAATAAGAAGTTTAATGGCACTAACTTGACATCAGCATTTTTCCAAAATATATCTTTTATTTCTTATTCTTTTATATTCTGGAACCAGAAGATTCTGTCCTAGAAACCAATATATTCTGCTCCTATTGAACCTGAAAACAATGAATCCTGCTCCAATTGAATCTGGAACCACTATATCCTGCTCTTATTGATCTGGAACCAATGTATCCTGCTCTTATTGATCTGGAACCAATGAATCCTGCTTCTATTGAATCTGAAACCAATAGTTCCTGCTCCTATTGAACCTGGAACCAATATATCCTTCTCCTATTGATCTGGAACCAATTTATCCTGCTCCTATTGATCTGGAACCAACGAATCCTGCTCCTATTGATCTGGAACCAATGAATCCTGCTTCTATTGAATCTGAAACCAATAGTTCCTGCTCCTATTAAACCTGGAACCAATATATCCTTCTCATATTGATCTGGAACCAATATATCCTGCTCCTATTGAACCTGGAGCCAACATATCCTTCTCCTATTGATCTGGAACCAATGTATCCTGCTCTTATTGATCTGGAATCAATGAATCCTGCTTCTATTGAATCTGAAACCAATAGTTCCTGCTCCTATTGAACCTGGAACCAATATATCCTTCTCCTAAAGATCGGGAACAATTTATCCTGCTCTTATTGAACCTGGAACCAATAAATCCTGCTCCTATTGATATGGAACCATTATATCCTGCTCCTATTGAATCTGGAACCAATATATCCTGCTCCTATTGAATCTGGAACCAATAGATCCTGCTACCATTCATCTGGAACCTATTGATTCTGATCCTGTTTAACCATGAATTTCTGTTTCTAAAATGATAGAAGTTGGAACCGATGATGTTCACTCCACCCCAAACAATTTTGATTTTTTGTTTTTTAAGAATTCTGTGTTTAGCGTTTTTCTCAGTGCTCATCCATATTCTCTTTCAACCTTCTCTCCTGTACCCCAACCATGAGCAAGAGAACCTTCCTCTTCCTGAACCCTGAGATAAACTGACTTTGTTTACACCTACCTCGTAAATCTTTAGTTTCTCACAATATTCAATCCTTTCCAAATTTAGTTTGAAAATTTCTATTTTATTAAAAAATGTCTGACCTGAGAATGAGACTAGGTTGGTGAGCAGGGTAGGTAGAGAAGATGTATCCCTGTATCCCGGTATTCTAGACCTGAATAGATTCAATTCTTTTTCTTTCTGCTTAATTGGAACCTGTATCTATCAAACTAAAGGAGATTAATCTTGGACCATTAGTCACCCCCCCCTTGACCATTTATCACCCCCACCCCCAGCCCATTTATCACCCCCCTCCCCCATTACCATTTATCAGCACCCTATCATCAGCCTCCCCACCTTTTAACCCATTTGTCAGTTCCACAAAGTGTATTGTTAGAAATGAAACATACAGTACTGTATCCAGTGAAGAACTCAACTGACTCAAGTGCATTTAGAACTAAACTGTACAGCACTGTATCTAGAAATAAGCAGTACTGTACTAATGAAGCTCTTGACCCGATACTGGGGACCTTAGCTAGTAAGTAATTAAGTAAGTATCTAGAACTAAACTGTACAGCTCTGTATCTAGAATATACAGTACTGTATCTAGAAATAAACAGTACTGTATCTAGAATAAACAGCTCTGTATCTAGAATAAACATTACTGTATCTAGAAATGAACAGTACTGTATCTAGAAATAAACAGTAATGTATCTAGAAATAAACAGTATTGTATCTAGAAATAAACAGTATTGTATCAAGAACTGAACTGTACAGTTCTGTATCTAGAAATAAATAGTACTGTATCTAGAAATAAATAGTACTGTATCTAGAAATAAACAGTACTGTATCTAGAAATAAACAGTATTGTATCTACAGTATTGTATCAAGAACTGAACTGTACAGTTCTGTATCTAGAAATAAACAGTATTGTATCTAGAAATAAACAGTTCTGTATCTAGAAATAAACAGTATTGTATCAAGAACTGAACTGTACAGTTCTGTATCTAGAAATAAATAGTACTGTATCTAGAAATAAACAGCACTGTATCTAGAAATACACAGTACTGTACCAAGAACTTAACAGCACAGTTCCATATCTATAACTAAACAACTTGCATAGTCCTATATTTATAACTTTACAGTACTATAATTAGAGTATCTAGTACTGCACAGTGCTGTATCCAGAACTGTACAGTACTATCATAAGAACTGTACGGAACAGTATCTAGAACTGTACAGAACAGTACTAGATACTGTGCAGTACTGTATCAAGACTGTATATTATTGTATCTAGAACTGTACAGTACTGTATTTATAACTGTTTCGTACTGTATCTAGAGCTGTACAGTACCTTATCTATAACTGTGCAGTACTGTATTAAGACTGTATATTATTGTATCTAGAACTGTACAGTACCTTATCTATAACTGTGTAGTACTGTATCTAGAACTAAATTGAAATGTATCTAGAACTGTACAGGACTAAATTTTTGAACTGTACAGTATTGTATCTAGAACTGTAGAGTACTGTATCTAGAACTGTAGAGTACTATACCTAGAACTGAATTGAAATGTATTTAGAACTGTACAGGACTGAATTTTTTAATTGTACAGTACTGCATCTAGAAAGAACTGTACAATACTGTATCTAGAAAGAACTGTACAGTACTGTATCTAGAAAGAACTGTACAGTACTGTATCTAGAAAGAACTGTACAGTACTGTATCTAGAACTGTAGTGCACTGTATCTAGAACTGAACAGTACTGTATCTAGTACTGTACAGTACTGTATCTAGAACTGTACAGTACTATATCTAGAGCTGAACTGAAATATGTGGGAGCCAAACTAAAGTTGAAGTTTACTTCTTTTCACTCCATTAAGTTGAATCAAGTGGAAGTAACCGCTGAGATAAACTGGTGTTAGGAGGACAGATTACAACGATAGGACAGGACTAGTATATCTGCATAACACTGATTGAACAGGTCAAGTATATCTGTATCACACTGATAGGACAGGACTACTATTGCTGTATCACATTGATAGGACAGGACTAGTATAGCTGTATCACACTGATAAGACAGAACCAGAAAAGCTGTATCACATTGATGGGACAGAACTAGTATACCTGTTTCATATTGATGGGACAGGACTAGTATAGCTGTATCACATTGATGGGACAGGACTAGTTTAGCTGTATCACATTGATGGGACAGGACTAGTATACCTGTATCACATTGATGGGACAGGACTAGTATACCTGTATCACATTGATGGGACAGGACTAGTATACCTGTATCACATTGATTGATATTTTCAAGTCAAATGGTCTCTCTATACGTATTTCTTGAGTATGGAACCGTCGTATTTAGTGAAAGATTATGTACAATATATATATATATATATGCTCTTGAGGGTAAAACGCAAACTTCGTATATATATGAGTTAAATGACCAAAATGCTAGTAATTTTGCATTTTAGGCAAAAGGTTGTCTTCATTAAGTAAAGTTACACACGACTTTAAGACTGCGACATGTTTTGACCTGTCTGTGTGATCTGTGGTTTGGACCTTCCAATAGATCGAATGATAAAGAGCTGAAGGGATAAGAAGAAAAAAGAAAAGAAAAAACAAGAATGTAACATTAATTAAAAATAGAAATTAAGAAAAATTAAGAAAAAGAGTGGTGAAGATGCAAATAGTAATACCTACTGTAGAGACAACATTCATATGAATGTCTTATTTTTTAACTTAAATTCAATTTTTTTTTATTTCCCCCAGAATTAAAATATTTACTTTCCCGAGTCACTTGGATACCCTTTAAACCAATGTCTGATTAAAACTGATGGAGATATATATTTTTTTAATCTAAAAATGACCCAATTATCTTATTTTAAGATTTAAAAACGACGATATCTTCTTCAATGTTACTCAGATAAATGTTCAACGGTTGTTGTGAACCGGTTGGCGGTTAAACAGCACTTTAAAAATTAGACTCATGCTTTGAATAGCGTCGTTTCTGTAAAAGCTTCTTTCTTTACGAACATCCCAATATTTCAACTGATGGATAATGTTTTCAAGGTTCTCAGCTCTCCATTAAATGTCCATAAAGATTGTATTATTTAGTTACTTCATGATGGATCTTCTCAGAAACATTTTTTAAAGAAAAGAAAACACTTTCTTATCCTTACTTTAGGTCTATAACAGATACTGACTTTAGGTCTATAACAGATACTGATACTTTCTTATCCTTACTTTAGGTCTATAACAGATACTGATACTTTCCTATCCTTACTTTAGGTCTATAACAGATACTGATACTTTCTTATCCTTACTTTAGGTCTATAACAGAAAATGATACTTTCCTATCCTTACTTTAGGTCAATAACAGATACTGATACTTTCTTATCTTTACTTTAGGTCTATAACAGATAATGATACTTTCTTATCCTTACTTTAGGTCTATAACAGATAATGATACTTTCTTATCCTTGCTTTAGGTCTATTACAGATAATGATACTTACTACTAGGACTACTAGGACTACAAGGACTACAAGGACTACAAGGACTAATAGGACTACTAGGACTACTAGGACTACTAGGACTACTAGGACTACTAGGACTACTAGGACTACTAGGACTACTAGGACTACAAGGATTACTAGGACTACTAGGAATACTAGGAATACTAGGACTACTAGGAATACTAGGACTACTAGGAATATTAGGACTACTAGGACTAATAGGACTAATAGGACTAATAGGACTAATAGGACTACTAGGACTACTAGGACTAATAGGACTAATAGGACTAATAGGACTACTAGGACTACTAGGACTAATAGGAACACTAGGACCACTAGGACCACTAGGACTACTAGGACTATTAGGACTACTGTGCATGTTGAGGATGAACCTGGGATTCAAAGCACAAAAGTTTTTACATTAGAAATCACAATTAAATATCTTTTGTACCGCGTACATAAAGTTCATTCCTTTCATTTTCTCTCAGTGTTCGGCCAATCAGAAGGAAACAAAATCTGCTCTCGGCCAATCAGAAATCGCAGAAATACAAATGTTTTTACGGATTAACTTAGTCGCTTTAAATTTAAATTTTCCATTTTCAGGTTTTATTTTTTGTACAAAAGTTGCGACCTCTTCATTCAACATCTGAATAAGAAAAGTTTTTTCGGTAAAACAAGATATCTTTTCACTTTTTTGATTAAAACTATCTAGCAAAATTACACTGCCAATCTCAAATTGAACCAGAAGTTAAGTGTACTGTAGTTTTTTAAAAATTATTATTGTTATTAAAACTACTCATTTACCTACACTAGCTAAAGTGCTCCACGTTGCCCGTGGAATACATTTTTTTTAAAATAAATAATATTTTGAAGAAAATTTTTTTGAATATTAGCCTATGTTACCCTCAGGATACCCCTGGGTTCCCTCAGCAAATATCAGCCCATTCGGTCCAGTCGTTTGGCCGGCTATAGGGAACATATATAGTATATACATATGTTCCTGTCTCTCTATCTATCTATCTATCTATTAGATCACTTGTCTATTTGTCTATCTATCTATCTATCTATCTTATTACTTGATTATTTGTCTATCTATCTATCTATCTATTAGATCACTTGTCTATTTGTCTATCTATCTATCTATCTATTTTATTACTTGATTATTTGTCTATCTATCTATCTATCTATCTATCTATTAGATTACTTGTCTATTTGTCTATTTGTCAGTGTCTGATGAAAACCAATATTGGAATCTGAGGAGTAGAAGGGCCGAGTGTATGGTGGGACATTTGTCAAACCCTCTCCTACCTTCATTTAGACCAGGGGCAGTTGGTTAGAGCTAGGAGTAGGTTAGAACTAGGAGTAGGTTAGAACTAGGTGTAGGTTAGAACTAGGAGTAGGTTAGAACTAGGAGTAGGTTAGAACTAGGAGTAGGTTAGAACTAGGAGCAGGTTAGTAGGTTAGAACTAGGAGTAGGTTAGAACTAGGAGTAGGCGTTCAAGATGTATAAATGAATAAATGTATTGTATATTTATTGTATATCTGATTATGTCTAAGTGGTGTAAAACGTGAGTATATAAATTATATCCGGAGACGATGATAGATAGATAGATCTAATCATCTACACCTCTCGGGGTTGATGATATATAGATTTACACCTCTCGGAGACGATGATATATAGATTTATACCTCTCGGAGACGATGATATATAGATTTATACCTCTCGGAGACGATGATATATAGATTTACACCTCTCGGAGACGATGATATATAGATTTACACCTCTCGGAGACGATGATATATAGATTTACACCTCTCGGAGACGATGATATATAGATTTGCACCTCTAGGAGACGATGATAGACAGATAGTTTTACACTTCAAGGAGACGATGATAGATAGATATACACCTCTTGTAGACGATGATAGATTGATAGCTTTACACCTATCGGAGACGATGATAGATTTATAGACAGATAGATCTACACTTCTCGGAGATGATGTTAGATAGATCTTTCTGCACCTCTAGGAGACGATGATAGACAGATAGATCTACACTTCAAGGAGAAGATGAAAGATAGATAAATATACAACTATCGGAGACAAGGATAGATATATATAGATCTACACTTCAAGGAGATGATGATAAATTTATATGATCTACACCTCTTGGAGACGATGATAGAATGATCTACACATCTATAAGGAGAAGATGTTATCTAGAAAGATCTACCTACACCTTTCAGAGACGATGATAAACAGATAGATTTACACTTCTCGGAGACGATGATAGATAGATAGAAATACACTTCTTGAATACGATGAAAGAAAGAAAGATAGATCTGCACCTTTCGGAGAAGATGTTAGATAGATAGATCTACATCTTTCGGAGACGATGATAGATAGATCTATGAAAAACTCTCGGAGACAATGATTGATAGATAGATAGATCAACACTTCTCAGAGACGATGTTAGATAGATCGATAGATATACACCTCTTATAGGAGACGATGATAGACAGATGATATCTATCACCTTTCGGAGATAATTACTGATAGATCTCAACTCAGAGTTATCTTTCTTGTTTCTCTACAAATAACTCCATGTATGCAACATAAAACATAAAACATAAAACATAATGTGTGACACAATGGAATAAAAATGTTGTGTACTGTATGTTTATATTTTAACCGATGATATTTTAGTAAATAAAAAGAAAACACTGAAAAGTACTCATTAATTGTGAGTTATAACTTACAAAAGTATATGATATATAAACTATATAGAATAGAATTAAGCCATCAGAAATTGTTGAAATTTTGAGAAAATAACATCTGGAGCGTATAAAGGAATTTGTCCAAGGGGGGGTCTTAATTTTTTCCAGTGGCGCTAGGCACCCTTAGGTCCTAAAAAACAGAAAACCGAAGATTTCTCTGGTCCAGGGGGGCTGAGCCCTACTAGCCCCCCTCCCCTTGTATACGCCTTTACTAAATATATGAAGGTTACAAAGTAAATGAAAGGATGCGCGAGGACACACAAATAAATTGCATTTTATTTAGACACTGATTATATATTTATTGATATTAGATATTTTAAACCATAATATTTTGGTAAATAAAAGATATGTAGATAGAGGGACAAAATATGGACGCCTGCAGCTCTATATAAAAGTCAAAACTTGTATGCTGTGAATCTCGGGATCCATCTATGCAGACCTACGGATTTAATTCCTCTTCAATATCACCCGATGGACATACCTGCAGCAAGGATAATTTTGATTGATGAATCAAGCATTAATCCTCAAATTTATAAGTGCCCATATAGGATAGCGAGATCAAGCGTTCAAGAGTAATAATATCCACACAAAATATCCAATCTCTGATTTTATGGTTATTAAGGTAGAAATTTTAAAGCATAATATTTTGGTAAATAAAGGTAAATATAGAACAAAATGTTTACATGGCAAACATCGTTATCATATAAGAGAGTTTACTGTTCAGGCAGGGAGGGAGGGAGGGAGGGTTAACATCATTATCATAAAAGTGAGGTGTGAAAGATAAGGGGGAAGAGAGATGAGGGGGGAAACGGGAAGGATGGGAGAGGTGTGAAAGATAAGAAGGAAGAGAGATGAAGGGAAGAGTGGGAAATAAGAAGGATGGTAGAGGTGTGAAAGATAAGGGAAAGAGAATTGAAGGGAAGAGTGGGAAACAAGAAGGATGGGAGAGGTATGTGAAAGATAAGGGGAAGAGAGATGAGGGGAAGAGTGGGAAACAAGAAGGATGGTAGAAGTGTGTGAAAGATAAGGGAAAGAGAGATGAGGGGTAGAGTGGGAAACAAGAAGGATGGTAGAGGTGTGAAAGATAAGGGGAAGAGAGATTAGGGGTAGAGTGGGAAATAAGAAGGATGGTAGAGGTATGAAAGATAAGGGGAAGAGAGATGAAGGGAAGAGTGGGAAACAAGAAGGATGGTAGAGGTGTGTGAAAGATAAGGGGAAGAGAGATGAGGGAAAGAGTGGGAAACAAGAAGAATGGTAGAGGTGTGAAAGATAAGGGGAAGAGAGATGAGAGGAAGAGGCGGAAACAAGAAGGATGGTAGAGCTGTGTGAAAGATAAGGGGGAATAGAGATAAGGGGTAGAGTGGGAAACAAGAAGGATGGTTGAGCTGTGTTAAAGATAAGGGGGAAGAGAGATGAAGGGAAGAGATGGAAACAAGAAGGATGGTAGAGCTGTGTGAAAGATAAGGGGAAGAGAGATGAAGGGAAAAGTGGGAAACAAGAAGGATGGTAGAGGTATGTGAAAGATAAGGGGAAGAGAGATGAGGGGAAGAGTGGGAAATAAGAAGGATGGTTGAGCTGTGTGAAAGATAAGGGGAAGAGAGATGAGGGGTAGAGTGTGAAACAAGAAGGATGGTAGAGGTGTGTGAAAGATAAGGGGAAGAGAGATGAGGGGAAGAGATGGAAACAAGAAGGATGGTAGAGTTGTGTGAAAGATAAGGGGAAGAGGGATGAAGGGAAGAGTGGGAAACAAGAAGGATGGTAGAACTGTGTGAAAGATAAGGGGGAAGAAAGATGAGGGGAAGAGATGGAAACAAGAAGGATGGTAGAGCTGTGTTAAAGATAAGGGGAAGAGAGATGAAGGGAAGAGATGGAAACAAGAAGGATGGTAGAGGTGTGTGAAAGATAAGGGGAATAGAGATGGGGGAAGAGTGGGAAACAAGAAGGCAAAATGTTGGAGCAAGTAAGGAAGAATTAAGAAAGACAATCGAATAAAGAAATTAAAGGAATTAAAGGAATTAAAGAAACTGTAGACGTAATGTCAAGAGACGACCGTCAATTTATAGAATGGCAAGTCCACTCCTGTATGGCGAGTCCATTAGTGCCTAATTCAATAAGGGTTCAGTCATGTGTTTGTTGTCTATTCTGAACCAATAGAAATAGTATGGTGGTAACATCTATTTTTCTATCTATCTCTTTATCCAATTAGAGATAAATCCTTGAATCGGCGCTATCAGTAAATGGAAATATTTACTTCTACTGAAACTAAGGCAAGTCCAATTTACAACGGTATCAATACAAGCTTTGTCTGATCAATATTAAATGAGATTTTTGATTTTTTTTTTCAACTTTTTTCTAATGTGACTTGCGGATTTCCGCTACAGAAACCATGTCAGAATTAAACACTTTCAGTCTCAAAGCTAGAATACGACAATATCTGCTACATGATTGAAATGATAAAGGTTTAAAGAGTTGTGAATATTATGTCCCTCTCTAATAGGGTCAATTGAAATTACAATGACGGTTCTTTAATATCAATAAAAGAAATCCAGGAAAAAATCAAATAAAGAGAATAGGGATAAATAAGTATAATAAACAGAATGAGAGGAAGCGATAATGATTATTATTGATCAACATATTCATTAAAAAGATAATACAAAAACCTCATTATATAAATTATATATATTATTTCTTTATAGATCAGGACAGGGCGTAGTCAGCAATTTGTCTCGGTGGGATTTAATTAATTTTCTTTTGAAGGACTTGAAAACCCCCTGAAATCCATTGATTTGAAAGGTCCAGGGCTGACCTACGTCTCTGCAGATGTAGATAGATTATTATGTTTTGTAATAAACAATACATATTTGTATTGAAATATTTACTAGTAAATAAACCTGTTGTTAATGTTTAGTTTTACGGGATAGTAGTTCTTTCTCAATCAAAAATTTGTTTTAATTTCAGGCAGTCATAAACCTTTTCTGGGTCTGATAGGTTCAACCGTTTTTACGTTTATTGTACAAAAACAGACAGACAAATTAATAATGAAACAAAATATATATTTAAATAAGATGCATGCGTATAAAAATTAACATTATATAATCCTTTTTATTAGAATTAGATATTAGTATAGACATTAATACCGTGTACACTGTACATAGATAATAAATATAGTTGGCAGGTTGAACATGAGTCATGTCCGCTCATAGATCTTGGCAAACCCTGGAGTAAATCTCCGCCAAGGAACACCGAGTCTAGAGAACTCAAACCCTGATAATCTCCGTCCAAACCTTCACATTCATCGGAGAATCAGTCCCGGACACTACTCAGAGAATCAGTCATGGACACTGAACAGAGAATCAGTCCCGGACAATTCTCATAGAATCAGTCCCGGACAATTCTCAGAGAATCTGTCCCGGACACTTCTCAGAGAATCTGTCCCGGACAATTCTCATAGAATCAGTCCCGGACACTTCTCAGAGAATCTGTCCCGGACACTTCTCAGTTCTCGGAAACCTTTCAAAATCTTTCTAGTGTAGGTGATTTTTCAGTTATAATGTGAAAAACAAACATTTTTCTAGAATTTGTCAATGCGGTGTTTGTCTAAAGAAAAAAATACATTTTTTGCAGTGTTTTGAGAAAAAATTATCTTAAAATCTCCTAAAATGGAAAAAAGATTTGTGTAGTATGAATTTCTATTTATTTTATGCGTTAAAAGATTTGAAAAGAAAAATTGTTTTTTGTGTCATATTTTTGATGAGTTTTAAGATATTCCTAGAAACCTTTAATCTCAAAAGGAAAAGCCATCCGTTACTTAACCTTTAGTAAATCCTTAACAATTTAATTTCTATCAGTCTCTTATTCTATGTCCAATAATTAGCCAGACAGACTTATCAAAAATGTAATAAATCAAAAAAGTTTAAAGAAGGAAAAAGTTTAAATGATAAACCATTTCATTTTTGCTTACTGCAAGTACCGCGCGGTAAAGCAGAAAAAAGTTTCTTTTAAGATTTTTTTTTGGCTAATTTCTATTTTTTTTCTTTTTTTACGTTGCTTAGATAATGGAGAAGACACTGAAGGCACATTTATCAAAACAATAAAGTGCCTTTTCACTAATCGTTGTTTTACAATAAGGTCAGATATCAGATACAAGATACAATCATCATTCTATTATTTCTTTTATTCTCTTACACGTAAACATATATATTTATAAATTGTATAATGTATATTTTATTGGACTCCTTAAATACGTTTTTACCAGTCAAATGCAACACTTTTATCCTTATATTTTCATGCTTTTTCCTCCTATTCTCATATTTTCTCGTCGTATTCTCATATTTTCTCCTCGTATTCTCATATTTTCTCCTCGTATTCTCATATTTTCTCCTCGTATTCTCATATTTTCTCCTCCTATTCTCATATTTTCTCCTCCTATTCTCATATTTTCTCCTCCTATTCTCATTTTTTCTCCTCCTATTCTCATATTTTCTCCGCGTATTCTAATATTTCTCCAATATATTCTCATGTTTTCTCCAACATATTCTCACGTTTTCTCCAACATATTCTCACGTTTTCTCCCCATATTCTCATGTTTTCTACTCATATTCTCATGTTTTCTCCTCATATTTTTTATGTTTTCTCCTCATATTCTCATGACTCCTCATATTCTAATGTTTTATACTCATATTCTCATGTTTTCTCCTCATATTCTCACGTTTCTCCCCATATTCTCATGTTTTGTACTCATATTGCCTTGTTTACTTTCATATTCTCACGTTTCTCCCCATATTCTCATGTTTTCTCCTATTATCTTGTTTTCTCCTCATATTCTCATGTTTTCTCCTCATATTCTCTTGTTTTCTCTTCATATTCTCTTGTTTTCTCCTCATATTCTCATGTTTTCTCCTCATATTCTCATGTTTTCTCCTCATATTATCTTGTTTTCTCCTCATATTGTCGTGCTGTGCCAAAAGATCAATCCTTATCAATCCATTCATATTCATTATCAGGGTTTTATCATAGACCACAAACATAACGGACAAAACATATCACTGCTCTTCAATTTATGGATAAAATGTTTTTCAAAATCCTTGGTTTTCTAATCAATCAACTCTACCAAACATAGACAAAGTAAATACCATTAAGATTATCAATGTAAAATGTAATGTATAGTGTCTGTAATATGTTTTGTCTATTATTGTGAGGTTCTTTTCTCATATTCTGGCATTCTTCATATCTATACATTTCTGTACCT
Organism: Eurytemora carolleeae; assembly: GCF_000591075.1. Lineage (NCBI taxonomy): Eukaryota > Metazoa > Arthropoda > Copepoda > Calanoida > Temoridae > Eurytemora > Eurytemora carolleeae. Next base: position 147,725 of record NW_019396364.1, on the reverse strand, counting down.
TAGAAATAACAAGCTGGATACAATATTTCAGATTTATATATTTCTCTGTACCTTAGAAATAACAACTGGATACAATATTTCAGATTTATATATTTCTCTGTACCTTAGAAATAACAAGCTGGATACAATATTTCGGATTTATATATTTCTCTGCACCTTAGAAATAACAAGTTGGATACAATATTTCAGATTTATATATTTCTCCGTACCTTAGAAATAACAAGCTGGATACAATATTTCGGATTTATATATTTCTCTGCACCTTAGAAATAACAAGCTGGATACAATATTTCAGATTTATATATTTCGCTGTACCTATGTGAGTGCTCTAAAGTGTAGAGGTGTACAATAGGCGTATAAAGATGGAAGCCCCTGAACGAGCTGTATGCTGTGGGTTGTGTTTATGTATGGCTGTTGCTGTGCTTAGCTCAGTATCCCTGGTTTATCTAACAGCTATAGGTCAGCTTAAACAATATTCAAGGGACTGTCAACGTAATTTTATGCGACTCCTTTTAAACTTTTGTCTCAGCAAAGAATTTTCCTGCTTTTGTAATTTCGAAATTGTTAATTTTTTTAGTTGTTAAAAACGACGATATCTTTCTCATTGTTTTCAGTGCACCGTTTTGTGAATCGGGCATGGAGCTTTTAAATGGAGTTTTATCGAAAACGAAAAGGGGGTATAGGCCGAAACCTAAGTAACTCTTAAAGGAAGGTTTGCAAATAATGAAAAGGGGGTATAGACTGAACCCTAGTAACTCTTAAAGGTAGTGTTCGCGAAAACGAAAAGGGGGTATAGGCTGAAACCTAAGTGACTATTAAAGGGAGTGTTCGCGAAAAACGAAAGGAGGTATAGACTAAAACCTAAGTAACTCTGAAAGGGAGTGTTCGCGAAAAACGAAAAGGGGTATAGACTGAAACCTAAGTAACTTTTAAAGGTAGTGTTCACGAAAAACGAAAACGGTGTATAGGTTAAAACCTAAGTAACTCTTAAAGTGAGTGTTCGCGAAAAAAGAAAACGGGGTATAGGCTGAAACCGAAGTAACTCTTAAAGGGAGTGTTCGCAAATACAAAAAGGGAGTATAGCCTGAAACCTAAGTAACTCTTAAAATGAGTGTTCGCGAAAACGAAAAGGGGTATAGGCTGAAGCCTAATTAGCTCTTAAAGGGAGTGTTCGCGAAAAACGAAAAAGGGGTATAGGCTGAAACTGGAGTAACTCTTAAAGGGTGTGTTCGCGAAAAAAGAAAGGGGGGTATAGGATGAAACCTAAGTAACTATTAAAGGGAGCGTTCGCGAAAAAACAAAAAGGGAGTATAGGCTGCAGTCTAAGTAACTCTTAAAGGGAGTATTCGCGAAAAACGAAAAGGTGGTATAGGCTGAAGCCTAAGTAACTCTTAAAGGAAGTGTTCACGAAAAACGAAAACGGGGTATAGGCTAAAACCTAAGTAACTCTTAAAGTGAGTTGTTGCGACAAACGAAAACGGGGTAAAGGCTGAAACCTAAGTAACTCTTAAAGGGAGTGTTCGGGAAAACGAAAACGGGGTATAGGCTAAAACCTAAGTAACTCTTAAAGTGAGTTGTTGCGACAAACGAAAACGGGGTAAAGGCTGAAACCTAAGTAACTCTTAAAGGGAGTGTTCGGGAAAAACGAAAGGGGGTATAGGCTGATTAATTCGATTTTAATCGCTACTAATTTACTTCTATCTGTCCTACGCTTAAGTTGCATATACATATCTATGATTATAATTCATTTTAAATATATACCCTCCTATAAGTTGTAATTTATTATATTTTTATGGTTTTATCAAATGATTATGTTTTTGTTCTTGAAAGTTCCAAATCTCAAGATAAAAAAAATTTTGATTTTCGCCGAAAAAAATGGTTTGTCAGAAAAACGACGATATTTGATTTAATTCCGTTGGTTACTGTCATTTATTGTCTGGTGCCAGACCTGGAAAAGTGTATACTGCCAAGCCTTATATCATGCAGCTCAAGATATTAGTTCATACAAAACATCTGAAGAAATTGAGTCATTGCTACAAATTCAAATTTTCTAATCTCTATATCTTTGCAACCTAATGTTGTAAAGCTTTAATATTTCAAACTTATATGTTTTGATCTTACAGAATTCAAAGTTTGAAATATCTAAGGTCGACGACATTGGGTTGCAAAGATATAGGTTTCTGAAATTCAAAGTTTCTTGCAAAGACTTAATTCATTTATATATCTTAAGAAAATAATACACGAAGTTTTCATTCAGAGTTTCAGAAATTTTGCCTTAGGAGGAACTCTTAAATAGCAATTCACGATCGCTAAGAACTACTTATTAGCATATATTTAACTATCTAGTGTACATGCCTGCTAAACGTGAGCTTGAATCTGGACTGCTGGATCAGCCGGCAATGTGTACAACTGTAAATAGCCTTCATACAGGTATATTGGAGACATACAGAGTTACCCACAAAGAATGGACTTTTACGACGACCTAAAATTGATTAAAGGGAGTGTTCGCAAAAATTGAAAGAGGGTTATAGGCTTACGTCGAAAAATAAGCGCTTTTGATCGCTACTAATCTTACTTCATATCGTTGCGTCTAAAAGGAGAAAATTGTTAAAAACGACTCATGCTGAAGAACGTTGCGTTTATGCAAATTCCGAAAGTTGCAACATTCAACTCAGATCGTAAAAAAATCAATTTAATTCCAAACAAATTATTTAGATATTACAAACAATAGTTAAATCGATAATTTTTCGACGCATTCATATAAAGTTGATATTTCCAGATATATTTTTTATTTTCTATGTTCTGACAGTTACTTTTATTCCTGTTTTGGGGTTTTTTGATAATGAAGACGACATTTTCATATTTTCCAGGAATGTTCGAAAACCCAGCGCAAGCAAAATATTATTTAAAAAAACGAGATCAAAAATATTATGAAATATTAACTATATACGAATGCGTCGAAAAATAATCGATGACTATTGTTTATAATATCTAAATGATTTATTTGGATTAAATGGATTTTTTTACGATCCGAGTTGAATGTTGTAACTTTCTTAATTTGTATGGACGCAACGTTCTCAAGCATGAGTCGTTTTTAACAATTTTCTCCTTATAGACGCACAGATAGAAGTAAGATTAGATTGAATAACTTATATATTTAGATCACTGTGCCTGGGCATCATATTTTGAATATCTTGCATGTTTAGATCACTAAACTCACTAAACATCATATTTTGAATACCTTGTATATTTAGATCACTATGCCTGGGCATCATATTTTGAATATCTTGCATGCTTAGATCACTAAACATCATGTTTTGAATATCTTGTGTTAAAAACACTGTGCCTGGGCATCATGTTTTGAATATCTTGTATATTTAGATCACTGTGCCTGGGCATCATGTTTTGAATGGTGCCTCTCCAAACCAAATTTTTGTACGCAAGTCCACGCAGAAGTCAGGTAAAATGTAATCTAGAGGTATCTTCCATTAAAATATACCTAAATGTACATAAATATACGTATCTACTATCTAACGTATCTGAAAGAAAACGACCAATCGCCCACTAAAGATAAAATTATTATTCAAAACTTATGTTTCTCACCTATGTCCTATTCTATATATATAAAGTTGTAATCTCTGTTTGTCTGTTTGTTTGTTTGGAACTCGGGAGAACCACGGGAATGTGCTTAGCTTAGTTTTGAGATTCTAAGTTGAGTGGGTCGACTTTAATGGGGAAAATTTAGTTTCCCGGTAAAATCGTTCAAGTGCGGATAAACGGCGGGAGTAACTTTTATTAACCCTGGCACCGCTTGGTTCCAAGCTAGTATTTATATATTTGACTTGTAATCGGTTTGTTCGTTTCCAATAATTGTCAAAACGGCTGAACCAATCGTGCCCAACATTTGGGGCAACCATCATGACACCAGGCAGGAAAGGTTTATGACTGGTCGAAACTATTTTAGAAAATCCATTATTCAAAATACAAAAAATTACACAAATTTTTTGTTCAACGAAGTACGAAGAAAAAATTAGTTTTCTCATCTAGATAAATCCAGTTTTTCCAATTTTTCACATTCTTTACATTCTGGACTCTCTGTAGGTGAAAAGTGAATCTGTGCCAACGTTTTGGTCAAACTCAAGATATCATAGAATGATTGATTATGAAGCATCGAAGTTCTACTTTTTATTCCTCGTTCTTCTAATTCTAGGAAGAACAGATATAACATTTTTCTAATTCCAGGAAGGACATATATAATATTTTTTTAATTCCAGGAAGAACGGATAATATATTCTTCTAATTCCAGAAAGAACGTATATAATGTTTTTCTAATTTCAAGAAGAACCCGTCTAATGTTCTTCTAATTCCAGGAAAACCCCGTATCTAATAATATTCCATTTCCAGGAGAACCGGGATCTAATATTCTTCTAATTTCAGGAAGAACGGAACTAATATTGTATGGAAAGATTGTTCCCTAATATCGGATACAGTGTGCCCTGTATCTGATGAGGTAGACATTTTCTCATTGAATATCTAAAACCATTATATATAACATGTATATTTCTTGTGATTAATAACAACTAACAACTTACCTTTTTTTACACGTTAACCGAATTAGATTATATTTCTAGGATTTAGTTCCGAATATATTTCTATGATTTAGTTCCAAATATATTTTTAGCAATTAATTTCGAATATATTTCTAGGATTTAGTTCCGAATATATTTCTAGGATTTAGTTCCGAATGTATTTCTAGGATTTAGTTCCGAATATAATTCTAGCAATTAGTTCCAAATATATTTCTAGAATCTAGTTCCGAATATATTTCTAGAATTTAGTATCGAAAATATTTCTAGGATTTAGTACGGAATATATTTCTAGAATCTAGTTCCGAATATATTTCTAGGATTTAGTTGAAAGAATAACCTGCAATAACGAGGATGAGTGTGAACCAGTGAATAAGAGGTAAATAACGAAGATAATAATTAATAAAAATTGTTCTCTTACCTTCTTCCAAAAAAATATATTTTAAGGATTACAGGGGGGGGGGGGNGAACAACATCATTGTGTTAGTAGGTAAATATATTTTAAATGTGAACAACATCATTGTGTTAGTAGGTAAATATATTTTAAATGTGAACAACATCATTGTGTTAGTAGGTAAATATATTTTAAATGTGAACAACATCATTGTGTTAGTAGGTAAATATATTTTAAATGTGAACAACATCATTGTGTTAGTAGGTAAATATATTTTAAATGTGAACAACATCATTGTGTTAGTAGGTAAATATATTTTAAATGTGAACAACATCATTGTGTTAGTAGGTAAATATATTTTAAATGTGAACAACATCATTGTGTTAGTAGGTAAATATATTTTAAATGTGAACAACATCATTGTGTTAGTAGGTAAATATATTTTAAATGTGAACAACATCATTGTGTTAGTAGGTAAATATATTTTAAATGTGAACAACATCATTGTGTTAGTAGGTAAATATATTTTAAATGTGAACAACATCATTGTGTTAGTAGGTAAATATATTTTAAATGTGAACAACATCATTGTGTTAGTAGGTAAATATATTTTAAATGTGAACAACATCATTGTGTTAGTAGGTAAATATATTTTAAATGTGAACAACATCATTGTGTTAGTAGGTAAATATATTTTAAATGTGAACAACATCATTGTGTTAGTAGGTAAATATATTTTAAATGTGAACAACATCATTGTGTTAGTAGATAAATATATTTTAAATGTGATCAACATCATTTTGTTAGTAGGTAATTATATTTTAAATGTGAACAACATTATTGTGTGATTTGTACATCTATTCTTGTATAAATACATATATTGGAAAAGGTATATGATCTACAAAATATCTCTATTTCTACAACAGTAAAGTTAATGTTTATGTTTATAAACTCTAAATCATTTTATCAGGAACATGTATAGCTTTGTTTTCAAAAAAGTGTTCTACATTTATTTGGATGCATTCCTGCTTCACCCTAAACTAAGCTTTCGGTCAGCGTACTGCAGTGATCTGCGGTACTCTGACCGAATAAATAGTGGATTTTGGTGGAGAATTCCTGGTATAGTCACAGAACAGAGAAAATGAATAGAATGGAATTTAAACAATCCCTCGGTATGAATTTTGTCAGTCCCTTTCAGCCTGAAAGGGAGTTCAAAGTGTAAAATTCATGTAAATGTTCACAAATTATACGGAGTACATTTCACTAATACAATATGATCCCTGGACATATTAATTACAATTTATTTGTTTTATAAAGTTGATAAATAACTTTTAACGTGTGTATTCGCGCGCTATAGGTGAATTGAAATCATTATTTTATTAAACATTGAAATGTAAAAATCGTCGTTGTAAGACTCTTTGTATATAATTGGAAAAGAAAAACAAACAAAAAGTAATAAGGGTTTCCATTTTCGACAATAAATATTTTTCTCAAAATTTGGATGATTTTCGTAAATCAATGCAAGTCAATGTCCCAAAAAGCAAAACAGTTAGAAGACGACTCTAGCAAGGAGATTCTAGGATTAAGCCAGGAGGTGTAGGGGGGGGGGAATAACATTTATTTCACTCCTAGGTTGATGAACCAGTAAAGAAAAAAATTTCAGATTTAAAAATATCAAAATGTTTTTATTCCATTTTAAAAAAGAATTTTAAGTATCTACATCCTACATTTAGAAGCTTCTCCCAATTTTCTAGGGTTGTTTCCCCTCTTTCCGCCTTCCCCAATTACTTTCTAACAAGACTTAAAACTTCTTCTTCTCAAATACTTTATTAAAAACAAAAGAACACTTATATACTTTGAATATAATTATAGGTATAGAGTGGCTTGTTCTCCCTCTATAGTTTCAGATAAAATAACAAACGTGATTTCAAATATTCCATGAAAGAAGAAATAGAGATAAACTTTTAATAAATCTGCAAAAATTATGGATTTATGAATTCATAAGACTTAAAACTTAGCAAACATAAATTAGATTGTTTAAATGTTTTCTTTCCATTTCACAGTTTTATGAGTCCCACTGTATAAAGGTTATTGAAATTTAAGAGTTTTACCTTCCTCATCCTCAATTTCAATATTTTGGTAACTTGAGTATTTCAAAAATATTGGTTTTACTGTTTGATTACCTCAAATTAAAAATAAGTAAAAACACCACATTGAATTTTATTAAAACTTATGCTGAAATGAACTCGGGAATGCATGGCAGGCTATCAGAGAATTGATTTAAAGATATTCAAATAATCTTCAAGAAAACTTTTTTCTAAAAAATGATGTTCCAGGGCCCAAAAGGTTATGCAGAACAAATGTGTGAAGTACACCTGAAGTATGGGAACAGTACAACAAACTGGCCGTTTTACAATTCGAGTCAATTCCAATCTATATATAATCTATTCCCTTTGGGTATAGTTCTTGATTCAACCTTTCTAAACTAATGTTAAGGAACTGATTTCTTGCCACAAACTCTGGTTTTCTACTTACTATAACTTTGCAACCCAATGTTTATATTTTAAGCAAAGAATTTTTTAAATTAAATAGTCTAAGGTTAAAATAAAAATTAGGTTGCAAATATTGGTTTTAGAAAATTTGAGTATGTGGCACAAAAAAACTAAATTTCTTTTCAAAATTGATAATTTTATTTTTACAGGACATATGTTTTATGAAGTGTGTACATCAAACTTATTATTTAAATCAACAATTTTCATAATTTTTGTTACAGTAGAGAGACTAGAAACTGTAAGAAGGATGGGGAGTGTGTACAATTGGATCATCAGTATCAGTGTGTGTAAGTAAATAAACTAAAATTGTACAATGTACACTGTACTGTGTCAGTGTGTGTAAGTACATAAACTAAAACTGTACAATGTACACTGTACAGTATAAGTGTGTGTAAGTAAATAAACTAAAACTGTACAATGTACACTGCACAGCATCATTGAGTGTAAGTAAATAAACTAAAACTGTACAATGTACAATGTACAGTATCAGTCTGTGTAAGTAAATAAACTAAAACTGTACAATGTACAGTGTACAGTATCAGTCTGTGTAAGTAAATAAACTAAAACTGTACAATGTACAATGTACAGTATCAGTCTGTGCAAGTAATTAAACTAAAACTGTACAATGTACACTATACAGTATCAGTCTGTGTAAGTAATTAAATTAAATTTGTACAATGTACAATGTACAGTATCAGTCTGTGTAAGTAATTAAACTAAAACTGTACAATGTGCAATGTACAGTTATATTCAAGCTGTAATGGTAAAAATATGCATAATAAGCTTGAAAATAGTTCTGTATTTATATAATTTTGCTTACAATTAAATCTTTAAATATTTTCTGTTAAATTTGTCCACAAACCACAAATTTAACAAAATATTGAATAATATGTACATTGCAAATCATTTTAACTTTTGCGGATTTTTTTATTATTATTAGGTAGCTTTTTACAAAACTTTGATGCACCTAGAGTGTCGAAGAAAAATATAACTCAGGTTTTCATAGCAGCGAGTTGTTTTGAATGGTAAATCATCCAGTTGGTCTGCAGTTATCTCTGGGATATCCCAAGGGAGTGTATTGGGGTGGCTCCTTTGCCTTATTTTTATAAACAGCATTGATGAACTTGCTTTAAATATAGATATTTTTAAACAGCATTGATGAACTTGCCTTAAATATAGATATTTTTAAACAGCATTGATGAACGTGCTTTAATTATAGATACTTTTAAACAGCATGGATGAACTTGCTTTAAATATAGATATGTTTAAACAGCATTGATGAACTTGCTTTAAATATAGATATTTTTAAACAGCATTGATGAACTTGCTTTAAATATAGATATTTTTAAACAGCATTGATGAACTTGCTTTGAATATAGATATTTTAAAACAAATTTGTAGATGACACAAAGGGAATGAAAACAATAAATATGAAATGGATTTTGTGAAAAATATATTTTAGGAATGGTTTATGTAGAAATATTAGTAGAGTAAATACATGTACTTACAATAGTACAGGAGACAGCTTCGACTGCAGGTATACACCAACCATTTATTAATTTTTTGTTCAGACATTTTAAATAACAGATACATTATAGATAGGCTCATAACCAAACCAAAGCAACAATTTAATGTTTTATTTGTAAAATATTGATTAAAAATATTACATGTACAATGAAAAACCGTAGAGTTCTGTTTTTTTATATATTTGTTTTCTTATCTACCGTGTGCATACGTACTGATATGCATTAAAGGTTCGAAGAGATTTTCGAATTTGTTTTGTACTTTAGAATAGAGTTTGGGGCAGAAAATTGAGAGAGTAAAAAGCAAATGAAACTAAACTCTTCAGTTTCAGTTCTAGGCAGGGTTTAATCATTTCTAGGTCGGGTCTAAAGCATTTCTAGGCCTGGTCCCAACTATTTCTAGGTCGGGTTTAAACCATCACTGGGTCTGGTCTAAGCCATTTCTAGGCTGGGTCCTGATTATTTTTAGTCGGGTTTAAACCATTTCTAGGTCGGGTCTAAACTGTTTCTAGGTCGGGTCTTAACTGCTTCTAGGCCGGGTCTAAATTGTTTCTAGGTTGGGTCTAAACTGTTTCTAGTTCGGGTCTAAACTGTTTCTAGGTCGGGTCTAAACTGTTTCTAGGTCAGGTTAAAACTGTTTCTAGGTCGGGTCGGAACTGTTTTAGGTCGGGTCTAAATTGTTTATAGGTCGGGTCTAAACTGTTTCTAGGTCAGGTCTAAAATGTTTCTATTTCGGGTCTAAGCTGTTTCCAGGTCGGGTCTAAACTGTTTCTAGGTCGGGTCGGAACTGTTTCTAGGTCGGGTCTAAATTGTTTCTAGGTTGGGTCTAAACTGTTTCTTGGTCGGGTCAGAACTGTTTCTAGGTCGGGTCTAAACTGTTTCTAGGTCGGGTCAGAACTGTGTATTGGTCGGATCTAAACTGTTTCTAGGTCAGGTCAGAACTGTTTCTAGGTCGGGTCCAAACTGTTTCTAGGTCGGGTCATAACTATTTCTAGGTCTGGTCTAAACTGCTTCTAGGTCGGGTCAGAAATGTTTCTAGGTCGGGTCAGAAATGTTTCTAGGTCGGGTCCAAACTGTTTCTAAGTCGGGTCAGAACTGTTTCTAGGTCGGGTCTAAACTGTTTCTAGATTGGGTCTTAACTGATCCTAGGTCGGGTCAGAACTGTTTCTAGGTCGGGTCTAAACTGCTTCTAGATTGGGTCTAAACTGTTTCTAGGTTGGGGTTTAAACCATTTTGTGGATTCTTAATTCATAAATTAATAATGATCAGCAAACTATGGAAGAAACTATGCTACGAAAGTTTTCTTCGCAACAATATTATAAAGTTTATCAGAACAAAACAGGAAACTACTTTGTACTTTGTTTTTAAAAAGGATAAAATCGACAATTATAAAAATAGCAGAACTTCTTATGGGAAAGGGCTAATCTCTATAATTGTTATATTACAGTGATAAAAGGAACTGTATAACATTAACAGTATATTGTTATATTACAGTGATAAAAGGAACTGTATATCATTAACAGTATATTGTTATATTACAGGGATAATAGGAACTGTATAACATTAACAGTATATTGTTATATTACAGGGATAATAGGAACTGTATAACATTAGTAGTATATTGTTATATTACAGGGATAAAAGGAACTGTATAACATTAGTAGTATATTGTTATATTACAGGGATAAAAGGAACTGTATAACATTAGTAGTATATTGTTATATTACAGGGATAATAGGAACTGTATAATATTAGTAGTATATTGTTATATTACAGGGATAAAAGGAACTGTATAACATTAGTAGTATATTGTTAATTACAGGGATAAAAGGAACTGTATAACATTAACAGTATATTGTTATATTACAGGGATAAAAGGAACTGTATAACATTAACAGTATATTGTTATATTACAGGGATAAAAGGAACTGTATAATATTAAAAGTATATTGTTATATTACAGGGATAAAAGGAACTGTATTACATTAACAGAATATTCTTTTATTACAATGATAAGAGGAACTGTACATTAGTAGTATATTGTTATATTACAGGGATAATAGGAACTGTATAATATTAGTAGTATATTGTTATATTACAGGGATAAAAGGAACTGTATAATATTAACAGTATATTGTTATATTACAGGGATAAGAGGAACTGTATAACATTAACAGTATATTGTTATATTACAGTGATAAAGGAACTGTATAATATTAACAGTATATTGTTATATTACAGTGATAAAGGAACTGTATAACATTAACAGTATATTGTTATATTACAGGGATAATAGGAACTGTATAATATTAACAGTATAATGTTATATTACAGGGATAAGAGGAACTGTATAACATTAGTAGTATATTGTTATATTACAGGGATAATAGGAACTGTATAACATTAACAGTATATTGTTATATTACAGGGATAAAAGGAACTGTATAACATTAACAGTATATTGTTATATTACAGGGATAAAAGGAACTGTATAATATTAAAAGTATATTGTTATATTACAGGGATAAAAGGAACTGTATTACATTAACAGAATATTCTTTTATTACAATGATAAGAGGAACTGTATAACATTAACAGTATATTGTTATATTACAGGGATAAAAGGAACTGTATAACATTAACAGAATATTCTTTTATTACAGGGATAAGAGGAACTGTATAACATTAACAGGACTGTTTGAATGTAATCAAGGAATTTGTACACAAATTAATTGGCCTTGGGATTGCAGGTATTAATATCTAATTATAGTTTATTTATTTTGTACAGCTTACAGGCTTTTCCAAAAAATAAGTCGTATCCTGTCGGGAAATTATTTGTTTTTTTTTTACATTGATGGGTTCCTGCAATTGTAAACTTGTTTCTTTCTTTGTCAAATCGCTTGCTATGTCATTGGGAGTTCCATTTATTTATAAATTAAACAATTTAGTTCATGTCTCATGTTTCAAAAGACGAAGACATTATTTGCTTTTGTAATTACTATCAAAACCATGCGTAAATGTTTGTTTGTTCGTAGATTTTTATGAATTGCTTCATGTGTCTTAGTCTTCCACTTTTTTTATTTTTTTTTAAATACAAAATATCTAAAGTTTAAAGTATAATACACAATTACAAAATTGATGTTTCAATACATTTTTTTACTTGTAAACGTCATAATTTGACCTGCACCTAAAATCCATTAATTTAGGCGTAGATGTTCTGGTATAAATATTGATAAAAGAAATCTGATAATTATATCGGGAGACAGGTAAAATAAAACATTTTACAAATAGATTAGGATCTTTGTGAAAAAAAATTGTTCATTCACGGCATTAATTCGGTATCATGTAAGAAGGTTTAGCCGTATAACGGTAAATGTGGCCGTCTCAGTCTTGTAAGTTGTCACCACCGATTTGAGATAGACAAATTTTACACTTTTTGGATGTGAATTATTTCAAGGAGATCGATCAATAAGAGTCTGATGAGGGTAGTGTCGTGCATTAAGAATACAAACCGTTGAGATTATCAAACGAAAGCTTAAGATCAATACTAAATAATTCCGGCCCTAATCTAATGTTATTCATCCCTTCTGTAGTGTTCACATATTTTAGAAAACCCGTTACTTGACCTATTTTTATTTTAATTCTGTATTTAGGACAGTTACCGCCGTTTGTGATGAGGCGGAGACTGAGGCGGGTATTAGCATAAACAGGCGGAGAAGAAAACGAAGGAACGGAAACTTTTCAGTCATTTTTTATTTTTGTTCACTCGATTACAAAACAGGAGATGTTTTTATTTTTATTATTATTTGTGAAAAAAGTGTTCCTAGAAATTCTGGAATATTGGAGGCCCCCGCACAGGCAAGTAATTAACAAAAGAAAATCTAAATATAAATTTGACTTGCCCGTTGGTTTATTTGTTTGTATCTTATACAATCAAAACGAAGGAACCGATTAGTTCCAAGTTATTTTTTACATGTTGTCTGTTTGATTGTTTGTATAAAAAAACGTCAAAACGACTTAGCCGATCAGACAGACATTTTTATTTTTAAAGAAGGTTTATTGACCGTCATAATTGAAAGTTTTTCCCGAAAAAATGTAGTCATTTATTATTTTTTAAATTAAACAGAAAAAAAAGCAAGAAGATTTGAGAGCGATTAAAAATGACGACTTATAGAGTTAATAGCTTAAATAGCAAGTGGGGTGCGAAGCGCCCAAAAGCCTAGTCATAAAAATACCTATGATAATAAATCAGAATTGTTGAAAGTGTTTTTTTTAAAGGGGGTGTTCGACGTAAGCCTATACCCCCTTTAATTTTTCGCGAACACTCCCTTTAAATAAAAAAAATGAGGCTGAATGACGTCTATCCAGCCTAGAAAATAGATTATTGCAATCAAATGAATCGCGTCAATAACACTAAATAGACGTTTTTTTGAAATTAACATTGTATAGGAAACCCTGCCTTTAGATGGTAGAGTAGAACATGGAAGACGACATCAACATGTTCTACTTCTTTCTTGCACCAGGTATACTTTGTGTTTTTATTTATATATCCTGAATAGTTCAACCCAAATTGATAAAAAATTGCCATTTATTTATACTGACCTGGAATTAAAAACAACTAATTCACAAGAACGAATCATTTGACCGCGATATGTTTAAAGAGTGATTTAAAGTTTATTCCTTGTGGATAGCCCTGTATGTAACTATAAATTATTCCTTGTGGATAGCCCTTATGTTACTATATATTATTCCTTGTGGATAGCCCTTATGTTACTATATATTATTCCTTGTGGATAGCCCTGTATGTTACTATATATTATTCCTTGTGGATAGCCCTGTATGTAACTATATATTATTCCTTGTGGATAGTCCTGTATGTAACTATATATAGGCCCTTTCCTTCTCCTTTTAAATCCCTAGGTTTGGGACCGGGATCCAAGTCTATGTATGTAAATAGTAAAGTATACTCACACCTGCCAAAATTTTCTTACTTTATCAGAGACAGAAACTTTAGAGAGTCTTGATAGACAAAACTCGGTTTTTAAAATTGATTTTATTTTTAAAAAATACCTAGATAAAATAATTAAAAAAATAATAGTTAACAATAAAGAAATTCATGATTGTTTAGCCCATTCATTGGATATGGTTTCGAAAACCAGGTTTTATATCATTAACCTTTTAAAAGTCCCGGTCTAAGCATGGACAATGCAAATATACAGGTAGTCGTTAGAAATATATTGTTAATTCGGATATTTTCGAAAAAAAATATTAATTGAATATTTCTCATCAACTATTTCAATTTTTAGGGTTAATATTGACAACTTAGCTTCACAAATATCTGGGGTTGACTGTGTTAATGGAACAAGGTGAGCGAAAAAAGAGAATTTTTAAAGTAGTTTTATACAGGGTGGTCCAAAAAACATCGAAATAAGTGATTACATCATATTATTTTACACAGCATTTCTTTTGTTAACAAGTTGCAGCAATACAGTTGAAATATAGTAATCATCAAAATGTTGTCCGTCATATTAAAAAATTGACGTAAACATAAAGAAATTACTCCAGATTATTTAGATAAAAATTGTCTAAATTTTCAAAATATATCTTTCAATTTTAATGATATCAAGATGGTGTACCACTTTTTTGAAGCTGATAAGAAACAAAATCTATCATAATACACTCCACACAGTGATCCCTTAAGGTTGTAAGATTCACGCAAAAATTGATGAGAATTTTTCTAATAACTTGTGAAAAATTGATGAGAATTTTTCTAATAACTTGTGAAAAATTGATGAGAATTTTTCTAATAACTTGTGAAAAACCTAGGCTTTAAACAAGTTCTTATCGTCTATACAATAAAACAAGACATTCGTATATATGTTCCCATAGCCGGTCTACGGCTGGACCGATTGGACACTTATGGCTAGTCTAGGGGTGACATAGGCCAAAAAAAATTCGGTTTTTTTCAAAAATTTTTTCTTCTTTTTTTTTCCACGGGCAACGCCAGGCCCTTTAGCTAGTAGTCTATATAACTAGAGGTAGAAGAAAGTAAGTGGGTTACTGAGGTAAAATTAAAAACCAAGGTCTCCTGCAGACCCTATCTATAGAAAATTGAACTCTTCATAACAGCTTGGACAGCCTGTACTTTACTTATCCTCAAATTCACGTTGAATATCGAGATCAAGCTATCCGGGATATTCTGTTCAAATATCCGGGATATTCTGTTCAAATATCCGGGATATTCTGTTCAAATATCCGGGATATTCTGTTCAAATATCAAACTAAATTTTCGTAATTTTTAAATGCTTTCGGTAAATTTGAAAAAACGCACAAAATTTTAAGGACTTTTATTAACCGTGTCAAAAATTGCGTATTTTTCAAATTTAAAAAACTTAACTTTTTAACAGTTTATTTTTCCAAGGATATCGAGAGGGAAACTTCTTCGTTCTTCAACAATTGATCAAGAAATGATTTTGGACATCTTGGACAAAAACGAAATTCAAGTGAAAAGTTTGAATACGATTGAGAATTCAAGCTTAAAGGCTTTCAGAGTACAAGAAACAATTACTAGTAAAGTACACAGAGAAAGTACAAACAAAGAAGCAAGTACTGTAAAAGAACCAGGAACAAGTACAACACCAAACCTCGTAGAAAATAAAGAAATGAGAAACTTAAATAGTTCTAAAGTTGACTTTAAAGATTACAGGTAATTAAAAAAAAAAACTTGAAGAAAAAAAACTTAAGGAAATGTCAATGAAAAAACATGAATTTCGAACCATTTACTTTTGGAAAACTTTTTATAATTACAAATTTTGTATGAAATACCTAAACAAAACATATTTTAATAGTTTTTAAATATAAGATTAAATGAGAATTTTTTATAGATTTGAATTAAATCAAAACTAAAACATTTTTGTCAAAAATTATCAAATTGTCACAAAATTTGTTTAAGACTGGAAAACGTAGACTGGACGAATCTTAGGAAATTATTTATTCAAGAAAATACAATAGAGCTGGGAAGGTAATAATTTTTTGCGACTACCCTATTTTTTTTTGCAATTGCGAATATTGTGTTTAGAATGTTAGGTCCCAAAGTGAGGTAGTGGTAGTGAGGGTAGTTTGAAAAAAAAATTCTTGAAAAATGTTGATTTTAAAAAGTCGGAGGTAGTGAGGGTAGTGGGGAATTGAAAAAAAAATCTTGAAGAAATGTTGAAAAAAAAGTTTCAACAAGTCGGTGGTAGTGAGGGTAGTTTGAAATAAAAAACAAATTCCTCAATAAATGTTGATATAAAGATTTAAAAAGTCGGAGGTAGTGAGGGTAGTGTGGAATTGAAAAAAAAATTCTTGAATAAATTTTGATTTATAGATTTTAAAAAGTCGTAGTGAGGGTAGTGGGGAATTGAAAAAAAAGTTCTTGAATAAATGTTGATAAAAAAGTTTCAACAAGTCGGTGGTAGTGAGAGTAGTTTGAAATAAAAAAAATTCTTGAATAAATGTTGAAAAAAAAACGTTTCAACAAGTCGGTGGTAGTGAGGGTAATTTAAAAAAAAACAAATTCTAGAAAAAATGTTGATATATAGATTTTAAAAAGTCTGAGGTAGTGAGGGTAGTGGACAATTGAAAAAAATTCATGAATAAATGTTGATAAAAAAGTTTTAACAAGTCGGTGGTAGTGAGGGTAGTTTGAAATAAAAAACAAATTTCTGNACATAATGGCATTAAAATATGATAAATTGAAATTGTTTGGGGCTGTTGTTGTTGAAAAACGTCTAGTATAGTGTTTCAGAGAAAGGGATCGTCCCTTTGCGCTCGAATTCTGAACGAAAAATCAGCTTTTTCTCCGGCCACAGTTGTCTTTGAAAAGTATGACTAATACCAATTTACAGCTATTAGGCTGTTTAGTTTACCATGAAATTACCTAAATAAGTAAACGGTCCCTTTAAGAATTTCGTTCAGATTTCAATTTCAACAAAAAATTTCGAAATCTTAATGTAATATTTAAAGTACAAAAAAGGCAGACCACATTTTGGAAACAACAGTACTAGGGATTTTGCAAAATTCAAAGACAACATTCTTGCTACTGTCATGTTTCGTGGGACACAGTTTATACAGTATATAAAAGGAATTAGGTCTTTGCCAGAAGCTCTAATTTTCTAATCCATAAATCTTTACAACAAAATGTCGTAGACCTAAGAAATTGTTAACTGTGAATTCTGTTAGATCAATTAATTAAGTTTGAAATATCAAAAGTTTACGCCATCAGGTTGGAAAGATATAGGAATTCGAAAATTTGAGGTTGTGGCAAAGACTCAGATCTTGTATTAGAGTATTTTTATTCCTATCAAAGATAAAAAAAACTAAAAAAAATACTGTAAAATAAAAAACGAATTTTGTAAAGCTGAATCTTTGCATACTCAAATTTCTTCGTCATCATATTTCTTGGACGATTTAAATCTCATATCTCATATTTTCACTGTATGATAATTTTCAATATTTAATTCTTTAATTAAATTTTTTATTTTTTACCCCGAGCTCTCAGAAATATGTTTTTGTTTTGTGTTTCTTCTTGAGTTTTTGATTATTCAGTTTGTGATGATTTAACAATAGAATATTTATCTGAGAATGCAAATATACAAAGGGAATGAATATCTGCTAAAGCTGCATTTATTTGATTACTGTAAATCCAACATTTTGAATATTTTCTTTTAACTTGTTTGTTTAGATCTGAGATTGAAGGTATACCCTCAACTTCTCAACTAATTATCTATCCTTATGTCAAAGTAAGTAAAAGTCGAGACTTTGATAATTTATGCTGTAAGGGACTGTAAAGGAATAATGAAAGGGGGTATAATCAGTCACCAGAACTTCAGCCAATGGCAGTGCAGTATGCTGGTCACGTGATTTCCGTATGTATCAAGTGACCAATATACTGCACTGCCATATAGCTGCAGTTCTGGTGACGTAATACGCACTATATGTAATAATATTATCAATTATATCTATTAAAAGTGCAAAATAAAAAAAATAAAAATTATAATAGGAGTAAACCTGAGATTCTCAGTCTCCTGTGGGACATAATTGGTTCTTTAAATTTTAAAAATGGGAGAAATTCCGCTTTAGAAAGCTNGTACTATAATAAAATTCTAAAATTACTTTGTTTTCTTGAATAGTGAAGGTTTAGATAATTCAAAAACGTTTAGTCAATAATACTTATTTACCAGATCAAAATATTTCACTTTTCTTCTGTTTATGTTTATATTTATACTTTATTTATACTATATTTATACTATTATATTTATACTTTTGCAACAGTTGAAATTATGTTTTCTTGTACCGCAGTTGTACGTGAACACTGAGATGTGTGTGAACACACTGATGAAAGAATGTACAACATTTCTTTTAGATCATTCTACAGACGGTAGAAACTATTCTAGCAGGTATGCAGTATTTCTAGATTATTCTACATACGGTAGAAACTATCCTAGCAGGTATACAGTATTTCTAGATTATTCTACAGACGGTAGATACTATCCTAGCAGGTATACAGTACTTCTAGATTATTCTACAGACGGTAGAAACTATTCTAGCAGGTATACAGTACGTCTAGATCATTCTACAGACGGCAAAACTATTCTAGCAGGTATATAGTACTTCTAGATCATTCTACAGACGGCAAAACTATTCTAGCAGGTATACAGTACGTCTAGATCATTCTACAGACGGTAGAAACTATTCTAACAGGTATACAGTACGTCTAGATCATTCTACAAAAAGTAAAAAACTGTCCTGACAGGTCAAAGATAAAATATATATAGATACGCAGGCAGGTAGAAACCTCCTTCCTAAATTGCTTGTAGCTGACAAGTAATTTTTGTACCTCTGAGATAAAGTGCAACGAGATACATCTATAGCAAATTGATTACTTTCTTTATTCCTTTCTCCCCCCGCTGCCATCTGTAGGAAATACGCATTTGTAAATTGTGTTATATAAACATACAGTACGCTTCTTGCATCCTGTATAGTTCAAGTGTTGCTATCTGGACCTGTTTGACCAATAAAATTAAATTTCTTGTGAGCCATGAAGAGCCAGGAGCAACCGACCATAGTAGTGTTGAATGGGATGTATTTTTCGACCGGATCCTGTCCGCTATTAGGACTTTGTCCTGATTCGATGTACTTTTTAGCCGTAATTTTTATTTAAATTGCATTAATTTACGTATGCCATTCAGTACAAATTGCACATCTAAACTTTGTCTAGCCAAATTCCTACCTCAGTTTTATTTGCATTGATTCATTAAGTAACAATCCAGAGGATATAATGCCATGCGTACGACAGAGATGGTGCTGATTTCACTTTTTCTCAAGACTTCAAAATTATAGTAGCCCTGCGTATCTATATATATATATTATCTTTGTGACAGGTATACAGTATTTCTAGATTATTCCACAGACGGCAAAACTATTCTAGCAGGTATACAGTATTTTTAGATTATTCCACAGACGGCAAAACTATTCTAGCAGGTATACAGTATTTTTAGATTATTCCACAGACGGCAAAACTATTCTAGNGGAGATATATGGAGTATATACTATGGTGGTATGTTATTACTTTGCCATCGCACCTACGACAGAGGAGATATATCAGAAATATGGAGTATATACTATGGAGGTACAAAATTACTCCGCCCTCGCACCTTCAACAGAGTATAGTATCTACGGTGGAGATATATGGAGTATATACTATGGTGGTACATAATTACTTAGCCATCGCACCTACGAAAGAGGAGATATAGTGGAAATCTGGAGTATATAATATGGCAGTGTAGTAATTTCTTCACCACAGCACTTATGATGGAGGGGACATGGAGTACATACTATGGAGGTATAGAAACCTGTGCTATTGCACATACGACATGGTGGAGACCAAAACACGGCGGAGATCGAATGTCAGCTGGGAGCTCTATGCAATATAGAAATATAAATAGATGTAGTTTTAACCCGAATATAAACTAGTGTAAACAACCCACTCAGCTCCCTCCCTCCCCCCAGCACCTCCCTCCCATCGTGTCTTAACTAAAGATGACCGTCTACATGATACCTCTGTCTATATAAACAGCAGGTTGATCCAATCAGTTTATCATTCAATATCATATTATCACACAATTGCCATCAAACCAACTCATCAAGTTTTCCTGCTATGAAGATTCTGGGATTCACTCTGTTGGCTGCAGTTGCGGTAACTTTTGCTTTTTACTGTTGCACCGCTTCCGGCCCTGCTGATGTTCAAGATCAATCCTTCCATCCTATTATTTTACCTGGATATTCTGGCTGCTACCAAGAAAACCACAAGTCACCCAGCCAGGAGTATTGGACCTGCATACAGCGAAGGGAGAAAGAGCACGAAGAACAGAAGGCTCGGATGATTCTTCTGAAGGAAGTTATACTATTAGTTATTCAATATATCTGTATAGCTGGCTTGATGATAGTTTTTATCATGAAGTCAATTCTTCCAGTCCATGTCAGTTCATTTGTTTCAAGAACCATTTACGATTGTATTAAAGCTACCATGGATCTCCCTTCACGGATACAACCGAGGAGAGACGAAAGATGTATCGTTGATGATACAATACCTCCTGTCCATATCAGAGATATCAGATCATTGTTTCCACCAACCATTTACGCTTGTGACCAGAACACCATTAAAGCTACCATGGATCTCCCTTCACCGATAAAACCAAGGAGAGACGAAAGGTGTATCGTTGATGATACAATAGATCTAACACCAGTAAAATCCAAGACCTTAGTCCTGATAGATGCTAAGTATAGAATGCGACTACAACGAACCTGCAGACGACAACTGTTCAAGTAGTCATGTAGATAATAAATATATAGTTACTATTAATCTCCATGTATATGTATATGTATATCCATATTTTTAACATGTTTTAACTAATAAACTCTATGTATGAATATTTAATCTTGTATTTATTCTTCGGATAAACAAAATTGAAGTTTGTTTAGGATTTTAATAATTACAATAGAGAGGTTAGAGTATAATGCTATTTATTGCAATTTATAGTGTTGGGTATAAAGTTTCGTTCCTTATTAACACTTAAAAAGACTTCACGAAATAAAGAAGTTTTGCCAATGTCAAAACAGTTGAATATATTACACTAAATAAAATTTAGAAAAAAGCTATCGTTCATTTAATTTGTTATTAAGTTCGTTCATGCAAATATCTTCTTCCAGATTAAAAACTTATATATAAAAGCGTTTGTTCAGAATAAACAGTTTAAGGAAATTATAGTTTGACTTTCGTGCAAAACAGAAGTAGCTGCTAGTTAGCTATCTAGCTATTAAACAGAAGTAGTTACTAGTTAGCTATCTAGCTATTAAACAGAAGTAGTTACTAGTTAGCTATCTAGCTATTAAACAGAAGTAGTTACTAGTTAGCTATCTAGCTATTAAACAGAAGTAGTTACTAGTTAGCTATCTAGCTATTAAACAGAAGTAGTTACTAGTTAGCTATCTAGCTATTAAACAGAAGTAGTTACTAGTTAGCTATCTAGCTATTAAACAGAAGTAGTTACTAGTTAGCTATCTAGCTATTAAACAGAAGTAGTTACTAGTTAGCTATCTAGCTATTAAACAGAAGTAGTTACTAGTTAGCTATCTAGCTATTAAACAGAAGTAGTTACTAGTTAGCTATCTAGCTATTAAACAGAAGTAGTTACTAGTTAGCTATCTAGCTATTAAACAGAAGTAGTTACTAGTTAGCTATCTAGCTATTAAACAGAAGTAGTTACTAGTTAGCTATCTAGCTATTAAACAGAAGTAGTTACTAGTTAGCTATCTAGCTATTAAACAGAAGTAGTTACTAGTTAGCTATCTAGCTATTAAACAGAAGTAGTTACTAGTTAGCTATCTAGCTATTAANATTTGGGGTATGGGGGTACTGTGGGTTACTGCGGGTACGGGGGGAGTACTCTGGGGTACTGTGGGTTCTGTAGGTTAATGGGCGGTACTACCGTGCACTAGGGTGTACTGGGGGTACCTGGGATTACGGGGGAACCTGTGGATACAGGGGTACATGGGGATACAGGGGGTTACGGGGAGTACAAGGGGGTACTGAGGGAAACTGTGGGGTACTGGAGGTTACTAATGGATACCCTGCAGTATGCGCACTTATCCCAGTACTAGTAATGAATGGTTCTGCAGGGAACTAAAGGGTTCACATATGGTTATCTCATAAAAAAGCGAAAAAGGGTCTACAGACTCGTTTGTAATCGGATTTTCAAGATTGAGACCAATTTTAAATTCTACGTACAATTTCCAATTAAATGAGCCTAATTTTAGGCTTGTAGATCTAAAAATAACTTAATTTAATAGGCTCCTAAAGTTTTCAACTGGAGCTAGTAAAAAGTAAAAGATGATCTCCGTTTGCACAATTTTGTATTCAATATTAGGTTATAGTTTATTAAAATTTAGTTCACAGTTTATTAAAATTTAGTTCACAGTTTAATACAATTTAGTTCACAGTTTATTACAATCTTATTCAAAATGTCCACCATTAGCAGCAAGACACTTTCGGGCCCTTGATCTAACTTCAAAAATAGCCTTTTGGGAGACAGCAGGGTCCAGCTAGTAGCTATTTTTCTCTCCTGATTTTAACCTCAAGTTTGTAAAGGGAATGAGGCTTTGGGGTGTAGTGGCCTATAAAATTAGATCTACAAGCCTAAAATTGGGCTCATAGAATCGAAAATTGTACGTAGATTTAAAAAATGGTTTTAATCTTGAAAATTTGATTACAAACGAGTCTGTAGGCCCTTATTCACCGTTTTTTTGAGACACCTTGTAAATATACAACTACTAGACTTCTTTTTCAATTGTGAACATTTTTTTTATATATATATTGTTAAACAATAACAAAAAAGCGGATTTTTTACAAAAATTTCGTAGATTTTCACAATTTATTGAAAATCAAATTTTGTTAGAGGCTAATTTTTGAAATTTGATTATCCGTAAACCTTCCCTTGGGTCATGTGAGGTTCCAATTTCCAAAACAAAATTTGATCCGATCGGTTCAGCTGTTTTGACGTTTATTGGATACAGACAGACAAGCAAAGTATATATATTTAAACTAGGCTTTTAGGGCGTTTCGCGCCCATCCTCTATTTCAATTTTGAAAATTTTCTTTTAGAACACATTGTAAAAGAAAAAAACAAAAAAGTTGGCGAATTTTATAAAATAAGTTTTAGATTTTTTAAATTTTATCGTAATAATATTTTTCTTAATTTTTATTCAAAACCTATGCTGTTCTTATCACTTTGTTAAATTTTGACCTTGATAGAAGATATGTGCAAAACATAATCCAAAACGTGTTGTAAAGATCGTTTTTAGATACTTTTTCAATTTTTATTATATTGCAAAGTTAGCATAATATAGTTTTGAAATAGTTTTATTAAATTTAAAAAAAACGATTAACAACGATTAACAAAGATTAACAACAATTAACAACGATTAACGACGCTACCTGAAAAAAGACGCGAATCAGTTTTAATTGAAAAAAATGATGTTTTGGAAAAAATTGTATTAATTGTAATTTTAGGAACACCTACCCCTGTTTCTATAATCCATTAAACTCTGATTATGTTACTGTCAGGTAATTAATGGTAATTAAAGATATTTAATTATTTTACCGCTTTTTGACTAATTTTACTCCAACAGCGGGATGTAAAGTTAGTTAAATGTCCCCCTCATGTTGAGTAACATCCCGCTTTGTAAAGTTTTCGTAAACAATTTGCACATTATCACCTCAAAAGACAATAAAATTCTGTACAACTACTGTTCAGGGAAATTAAAATTTTTATTAGCCTCGAACAATTTTGCATAAACAAAATTTTTCCCTTAGGATGTTTTGTTCCTTTCGGTAAATGGTACAATTTCAAAGCTAGATTTATTTTGCTTGTTTTTTAAATAGATTTTTCTAGGTTTGATGTTCAAAGTACAAAAGATCTTTTCCTCATAAGCTTTTCTATTCCAGCCTCACTGTGGATATTCTCATGTTCATTCCTAGTTACTAGTTCAAAGGTATTTTATATTGGTTATATATCTTATTTGTTCTTCTTATTGTTGTTGTAAATGTTAATATTGTTTAGATTCTGTGTATTATGTTGTTGTTGTATTGTTTAGATCCTGTGTATCATGTTGTTGTTGTGTTGTTTAGATCCTGCGTATTTTGTTGTTGTTGTGTTGTTTAGATCCTGTGTATTCTTTTGTTGTTATTGTATTGTTTAGATCCTGTGTATCATGTTGTTGTTGTGTTGTTTAGATCCTGCGTATTATGTTGTTGTTGTGTTGTTTAGATCCTGCTTATTATGTTGTTGTTGTTGTATTGTTTAGATCCTGTGTATTATGTTGTTGTTGTTGTATTGTTTAGATCCTGCGTATTATGTTGTTGTTGTGTTGTTTAGATCCTGTGTATCATGTTGTTGTTGTGTTGTTTAGATCCTGCGTATTATGTTGTTGTTGTGTTGTTTAGATCCTGCGTATTATGTTGTTGTTGTATTGTTTAGATCCTGCGTATTATGTTGTTGTTGTGTTGTTTAGATCCTGTGTATCATGTTGTTGTTGTGTTGTTTAGATCCTGCGTATTATGTTGTTGTTGTGTTGTTTAGATCCTGCGTATTATGTTGTTGTTGTGTTGTTTAGATCCTGCGTATTATGTTGTTGTTGTATTGTTTAGATCCTGTGTATCATGTTGTTGTTGTATTGTTTAGATCCTGTGTATTATGTTGTTGTTGTATTGTTTAGATCCTGTGTATTATGTTGTTGTTGTATTGTTTAGATCATGCGTATTATGTTGTTGTTGTATTTTTTAGATCCTGCGTATTATGTTGTTGTTGTATTGTTAAGATCTTGCGTATTATGTTGTTGTTGTGTTGTTTAGATCCTACATATAAGTGAAAGGATTGGACTTTCGATTTTTTGTTGTTGTTTCGGCGCTGCTGCTATTGCTGTCATATTTTTGTTGTTATTTTGAGATTGATGTTGTTGTTGTTGTTTAGATCCTGCATATTAATGAGAGGAATGGGTAGACTATGTTGAAAATAGAATTTATTGTTGTGTGGCTTTTGCTATTTTTGTTGTTGTTTTTATTGTAGTTGTTGTTATATAAGTAGTATAGTTGTTTTTTTTTTGGGGGGGGGGGGGAGGTCCCCCGCCTCTCCCCTGTTGCCGCCCTTGAGCGCTATTGTTGTTGTTTACTGCTCAGATTTTGCAATAAGTGAGAGGAATAGATAGACCAGGTATAAAATAGATTTTTTGTGTTACTCTGGTGATGTTGTTGCTTGGTAAGGCGTGATTGCTGTTTTGTTGTTGTTGTTGTTTTATTTAGGTATTATTTTGTTTTCATTGTTTAAATTATGCATATACTTGAGAGAACAGGACATAAAGGTTGAAATATATAATTAATTTTATTATTGTTGTTGTTATTATTGTTGTTGTTTATATCCTGCATACTGCAAAGTGAGAGGATAGGACAGATTAGGTGGGGGAAATACATAATTGTTGTTATTTACGTATTGTTGTTATTTAGGTATAGTAATTGTTATTAACGTATATTAATTGTTGTTGTTTATGTATAGTTGTGGTTTTTTTACGCATAGTTGTTGTTTTTAAGTATAGTAATTGTTGTTGTTTACAAAGAGTTGTTGTTTTTGACGTAAAGTTGTTGTTATTGCTTACGTATAGTTGTTGTTATTTACGTATAGTAATTGTTGTTGTTGTTTAGATTCTGCGTATAAGTGAGAGGACAGGACAGATGAGGTTGAAGTGTAGGAGGCTGAGTACAGCCTCGCTGAACCCTGACTCCAGGATCCAGGAATTAGATGAGATAGAAGATGATATAGAGGTCACACAAATTAAAACTATTCTTTTCTTTCAATTGTAAAAAGTCTAAGAATCTAAATTTAAAAAATTAATAACAAACAAAACTAATAAATAATCCCATAAAAAGTTTCCCTAGCATGTTTCGAAAGATGAAAATGTCCCAGTATGATAATTGAAGAACTGCAGTATCAGAAAAGACGATGTTAGAACCTTGGGCTTAGTGCTTTACAATATAAATATTTCACCAAAATCATACTTTAGTCTTTCAAATGTCAAATTAGTAAATTTTCATTTTTCAAAATATACTATGGATAAGGTATACAGTAAACAGGCTGTACACTATACAGGTTCTTTTCTAAATAATGATATTATTAACACATTTTATACAGGAGTTAGATTTGTTGGAAAAAGAACGGGTCTGTAAGAGAAGAATGGCTGTGAACTACTGAACTAAAGAACTCCGGAGCAACTATTGAACATTAAAGAATTTTAGAAATTTTAAATGATGATTAATGTTGATTATATAAGAATTTTTTTTGTTCCACAGAACAACCATAATTTAGTCATTTAAAAAATTAGAAAAGGTTGATTGATGGTTTAAACATCATATATCTAGTTAGTTAAGAAACTGATCCATATTTATACTAAAAAACGAGTTTTATCATTTTATAAATGATTATTATACGGCCTTTAAAAAGTCTAACCCTCAGAAGTTCCCAAAATTTTAAAAATTTCCAAATAAAAATTCAAAATAAGCGTTATTTCTAATATTTGTAACAAAAGAAGAAAATAGGTTTATCTTCTAAAACAACTGTTTTATGATAATTTTATAAATATTGTAACAAGTATTTTACAGAAAACGGGTAATTTGAAAAAGATCACCGAAAGTATCATTTCTTCAATTCTTGTCAATATTATGGAAAATTAAAAGTTTTGTAAAAGTTATTGATTTGAAAGTTATGAATGTTTCTTATAAATATTGTTTAGAAAGGGTTAAAAACTTATATTTACCTATATTTGTATTGTATAAATTGTATTAATATCAAACTCGGCAATAACTAAGACGACATTTATAAGTAACAAATGGATAATAAATATTAGAAAATCTATTATTTTTTAACAATCTCAAGTAGTAATAGTCTTCATCTTATCTTTCTTTGTTGTTCAGACAATACTTGTCTTAAACCTTGATCTAAATTATGTTTACTTATCTTCTTCAATTCTTGTTCATTCTTCTTTGTTTGATTTTTTGAGTTTTCAGATTTCTGGAATTTACTCATTTCTTTCTTTATACTCCATCTTAGGCTAACTTTAAGATCTGTCCTTCTTCCAATTATATTTCTTTTTTTTTCTACTATTTTCTCTTTTCTTTCTCTTTATTTATCATTTTCTTATTCTTCATAATTTTTCAAATTTTTATTTAAACTGTTTTTTATGTTCCTGTATACAGGGGCGTACGCAGGGAGTAGGGTTTATGGGGTAAGAAATATAAAACAATTCCATTGGAAGCATATTCTTGGAAGGACAAAAGGTAAAGCCCCTCCCTGGACAAAGGAATTGAGTTTTTGACACAAACTCAAATTTTTTTTATTCCTATATCTACACAATCTAATGGTGTAAACCTTTGATTTTTCAAGCTTAGATTATTTGATCTAGCAGATTTCATAGTTTGAAATGTCTAAGGTCTACGACATAGGGTTGCAAAGATATGGGGATTATGAAATCATAGTTTGTGGCAAAGACTCAATTCCTTTCTGTACACCGCTTATATATCTCTTTTCTTCATATTTCCTAACCCCCGTCAAAATTATACTTTCTTTAAGGAATTCAAGAAACTTAAAATAAAATTCCTGAATTCTTGTCTTTCTCTGTTTTTTCAGTTGAACTCTTACTTTCCCTTGCGTCTGAAACCAGATTGAAGCGCAATACCTTTTCTCTCTCTCTATAGTCATACTATAACCCATGCTTTCAAATTCTTTGCTTACCAGGGATAAATAGGTCCTCCTTTTAATCTTAAAGAAAAAAGATTAACGGATTTCTTTTTTAACGTCTTAAAATTTAGGTAGATTTTCTATGTCGACCCTATTTTACCCTGTTCTTTGCCTGAAGATGTAGGAACCTTACTCTTCTCTGTATATTTATATATCCAACAAATTGGGTGTCTCAAAATTTAATTTTCTTTTTTACAAATTTTATTATTGTTTTTGCGAATTATGGATTTTGTCCCAAAAAAGAAAATTAACAAACGTTTGATTATCACAAAAAGGCATATTTTTGATTTACCATTTTTAAAAACGAAAAACACATGAAAGTCAAAACTGTATATCCCTGTTCTAAAGTTTTCGAACACCCTGTTCATGAGACCCCACATCGACCACCTGTACACTGCAAACAGTAAAGTAGGGTAGAGTTTCGGACAATAGCAATCAATTGATCAATGTCTCAAACAGGACACAATCCGCATGGCTACAATCCCATGAACTATCAATGCCACTACCACTGGGCGCGATCTTGATTACTATCAATGTCAACTCGGACACTATATATATTTCATGATAAATATTTTTATCCCATTTCAAAGATTTGCGGTCTTAAGACCACGTCAAAGATTTGATTAAAGATTACAAAATAATACATAAAATCCATAGTTTAATAAAAATCCGTATTATTCAAAGGCTATAATCAAAATGTTTTCAAATTGTTTGAAAAAAAAGTAAAAAGATATATTAATGAACAAAAAAGTTTATTCCTAGATTTTCACTTTTACCGTTAAAAGACTGAGAATGAGAAATATAGCATCTCTATTTTTGATAGATTGTAAAATTTAACCACTGAACTGTACCCTGTAAAGATTCGTAAAGGGTGTAGAATGTAGAATTTGAACCCGGTTTTGCCGTTGATGCTATAACTGGAAAACATTAAATATAATTGAACGTTATTCTTAAATGCAAAATAGATTACAAATTGTATTATTTTGCTCAAAATGAAAAATCATCAAAATAAAACTTGAAATTACGTCATTGATTAAAAATCCCGTTTCGATAGATTTGCAGAGTTGATAGATAGATAGCTAGATAGATAGATAGAAACATTAAACGGACAGAACTCTCTGAGTAGCATGAGTAATATTATTATTCAGTCAGATGAAAACTGTCAGTGAAGGGGGACGGATATACGTTTACAGATATATAGCAGTGAAACATAGATTGTAAACAAGTTACGCAAATTTCAGTTACATGTAAAAAAAATGCATAACTTTTTTATTATATGTAAATGTGTCATGATCAGCATCATAAGTACGATATTGTACAATGATACATTAATTATCCAACGGTTAAAAATGCATAACGCATTAATAATATATGTAAATGTGTCATGATCACCATCATAAGTACGATATTGTACAATGATACATTAATTATCCAACGGTTAAAAATGCATAACGCATTAATAATATATGTAAATGTGTCATGATCAGCATCATAAGTACGATATTATACAATGATATATTAATTATCCAACGGTTAAAAATGCATAACGCATTAATAATATATGTAAATGTGTCATGATCAGCATCATAAGTACGATATTGTACAATGATACATTAATTATCCAACGGTTAAAAATGTCCTTATGCTTAAATTTACCATTTCGCGTAGTACGCGACGCGTACAATGTAGTATGTAAATATTCTGCATAATACAAAATACAATGTACAATTAACATTTTAAACGTACATAGACGTACATTGTACATATTTTATTTGTCAAACAATGCCCGTATTTGAACTATAAAGATCTAAATACACACAAATTTACTTAAGTAAATAAAGAAAACTGAATTTCAAACAACATTTGATTTGATTTACAGAAACAATATTTTTATTTATTCTTGATATATTTTATCATAGAAACTAAAGAATTTGATTTAAATTGATTTTTTTATTGCTGAAATGTTTATATATATAAATTTTCTTTCAAAATTATGTGGATATATTTATGCATTTAAAGAATCAGCTTCAAATTAAAACATTTTAATATATTTTAGAATCTCACTATACTCTATATATATATATATATTATGTATGTATATGTATATATGTTTACATCAATCAAAATGCACGTCATTTTTATCTTTGAATCCTGCTATATTGTTTTGTACATCATGCTGACGACGAAATTAAGAGGGGGGGGGAGGGCATTTAAAATCTTTTTGAAGACAATTATATTTTTGGAAATCAAACAAGTATTGATTTATTTTGACAATCATGTTTGAAAAATAAATAGATATGTAGTAAATGCCTACTCCATAACAATTTCTGGGAACGTATCTAACCAGGTACAATTAAGGTTCTCTTGACTATCAATGTCAACACACTGATATTACTCCGTAAACTATCAATGCCACTACCATTAGGCGCGATCTTGTTCGCTATCAATGTCAACTCGGACACTAGCAATTAATCGATCAATGTCACAACTAGGACACGATCCTCAACCTATTTATCAAAACAAGGAACGTTTACTCTCTCGCTGTAATCAAGTCGAAGGTTCTATATTAACAAAGGTATATTTCTTCAGTTTAGATTGGAATTGGGTCTCTAACAGCTAATTAAGAGTTATGCATTGTTATATATAACTTAGTTAAGCAATCACAATATGGGCATGCCGGAGTTATATACATATCTACGTATATTAAATGGGTTAATCGCAATACATGATTTACGTATTTACTAATGGGCACATCTAGCTTTATAAACAATACAACGTAATTTACTATTTGCTACAGATAGTCAAGGCAATATAATGGCTTTAAGTTGAACGAGTTATCCCTTGTCAAGGGAACATTTTGAACATGATAAAAACAACAAATTTCTGATTTAACACGATAAAATACAATGAACAATAGAGACGATAATTTGATATTTAAATAAAATAAGGGTGTATTGTATATCTACAGGTTTATATCCCAGTTTACAATATACAAGGGGATAAAGAAAACATTATTTAGCATAAACCGAGCTTTTTGATGCATTTTAGGATCGTTTCTCTTCTCTTTTTATAGAATCCTTGGATTGTTATTTTTATTACTGTTTACCCCTAGCTATTATAATCTTTAAAATTTTAGTTTTCTGACGAGAGAACAAATGCTATTCCAATTTGGAACCAATTTCTTTCCAATAAGTTTTACAAACTTATTTTTCCGATGATGAATTTAACCCTGGAGGGATGATTTTACATCCCAATTTTAGGATCTATGACTAGACTCTCAGCTTGTAACTTGAACAATGAACATATTTTGAAAATATTTCTGAAAATCTGACATTCAGAGAAACATTTTAATATTTATATGTATTCACACCATTCAATATGCTTCCTTATTATTAGACCTTCCCTGATCAACCTTTCATTTTTCTACGGACTCTTGTTCTAATTTGTAAGAAAGGCAGATGACCGATTCACAAAGATACCCTTGGAACCTTTTATCTGATCAATGACGTGGAAGATAACTTTGTTTTTCTAGGCTTAAAAAGTGATTTATTTCTAAAATTTCCGGCAGAAGAAATGCGCAAGTTACTATTGTAGAGAAATCACAAGACAAAGTAATCAGTTTTCAAAATTATAAACATGGATATCCAATTCAGACTTGATCAGACAAAGCTTTTAAAGGAATCGTTGTAAACCGGACATGTCGGCACCATGGTGGGTCACTTGAAATTAAGTCTAAAGACCCTTTAATGCATATTTTAACAGCGTATATTAATGAATGGTACGATCAGATATAGAGGGATTCCCACATGGACTCCCATATTCTATCATTTCTAGTCTTACAGTGCAGGGTTAACCACAAATGATAAGAATTAAATGACGACCTGAAACTTATTAAACATTAAAATGTGGCGATATGAAGATTAAATTTTTTCTTCTGTCTTAAATTAAGTATTTTTAGGGTATATAAAATAATCTGGCAAATAAAGAAACAATTTTCAGTGATTAGGGAACCCTGAGTGCAAGAAACGAAACAAGACTAAATAATTCCGTATGCAGTACTGTTTTATTTCATTTACGGATATGTATATGGTTTGCAACGGATGAGGCGGGAGGGGTGGCAAGAGAAGAGCGATAAAGTCGACAAGTTTGGGAGTATCTGAATCCTTGAATTCTGAATAGAAGTTTTATTAGAATACTAGATAACTAACTAACTCAGGTTATTTAATAACGTGACAAGATGTTCTAGGGGTTGTGGTTTTTCATACGTTTTTAAATTATTATAGAAGTATTGTACGGCCTAGCTAGAGCAGTTTCAGTTTTTTTATTGGTATTTTCGACAAAAAAATAATTTATTTGTTTGTGCAAAGTGTAAAAATCCTGTAAAGATCTATAGTATTCAGGAACATCCATAGATTTAAATACTTTAGTAATATATATACAGAGACTTTTGATGTAGTTTCAAGCTATCTTAGAATTAAAGAGCCCGGTTTTTAACAGTTATAGTGTTTAAACATTTTTCTAAGTTACAATTAAGAAAATATGACCATTTTATTTTTTTATTTACAATAGAGATAAATTATGTCCATTTCCTTTCTTGTCTCTATAACATAAATTGAAAATTACAACTTTTCGATAGATTAGATTACACTTTTGCTTGGACAACTCGCATTAATTATTTACCATTGTAAATCATAAATATCACCCTTTAATGGCAATTCTGAACCCTGTGTAATACTATAATATGGTGAACATCATGAACATGGTACATGATTGAAAATATTTTTGTCGTCTTCATTTCGTATCTTTTGTTTGACGTTTTGGAACTTAAATGCTTCACGTTAAATTATTGCAGGGACGCGATTAAATTCGTAGAAATTTTTATTGCAGTCGTTTCATGTTCTTTTCTTTTGGCATTCTTTCAACTTAACGCGAGATATATATCAGAAATTCGAAACCAAGCTTTCAGCATAGCAGGGTATTTCAAAATTTACCAATTGACATTTTTCATTTTTTACAGGTTATGTTGTAGTAAATGCCGTACTCTTAAAACTTCGTCCAAAACTGTATCAGTCCAGGCACAATCCGTCTGCTATGAATATCAAACAGGACAAGATCCGCACGGCTACAATTCCATGAACTATCAACGCCACTACCACTGGGTGCGATCTCGTTAGCTATCGGTGTAATTACGGACACTAGCAATCAATTGATCCATGTCTCAAACAGGACACAATCCACTCGGCTACAATCCAGTGAACTATCAACGCCACTACTACTTGGTGCGATCGTCTCATTTATGTCAATCGGACAATAGCAATCAATTGATCAATGTCTCAAACAGGACACAATCCGCATGGCTACAATCCCATGAACTATCAATGCCACTACCACTGGGCGCAATCTCGTTAGCTATGTCAACTGGACAATAGCAATCAATTGATTAATGCCAATACTCAAGGCACAATCTCAATTCGTGTGTTTAAAAAAAAGCCAAATTACTCAACACTGTAATCAAAGAGCGGTGTTTTTTTACTAACTAATGTATTTGGGGTTTATATGTTACAAATTGAAGTTAATTGACGTAATTAAAATTTCTACAAAGTTATCTATATCACATGAGTAAGACAAATATTTACAATGTATGTATTTTTAAGATTAGCGAGGATAGATATAACGTAGTTAAGCTATCTCTACACATGTTTACAGCGTAGTTTAAGTTGAATGTACATATTTAAAGGATTAACATGGATAGATATATCGTAGTTAATCTAATCACAATGCATGTTAATCATATTACGTAGCTCATGTTTTATATATTTAGGTATGTTCAGGTTAACAAATATGGGGATTGCTTTATTTATTACAATGTTATATTGTGGGGTGATTAAGAATTTGTATCAGATTCAGATGTTGAGGTGTTAAGTATAAAATTACACTGAATCCATATATGGTAAATGTTTGACAGGTTAGGATAGGTTATGACATAAACCTCATCCCCCTTGGCATTTATTCATCAATTCATCCATTCATCAATTTATCCATTCATCAATTCATCCATTCACCTATTCATCCCTCTATGCATTCATAATCTTACTTAATTCACTGATGATCTTTTTCTTGCACTTAGTATCTTATACATAATTTCTTTTATTATCTTTGGCATGCTTTCCTTGCCACATATTATCGTCTGTCATCGATCATAAAACTAAAATGTTTTACAAATTTAACTATTTTTATTGGTGGATTTCACAACAAATAAATCTATTTAAATTCCGTCCTTTCATCGTATGCAGTTCCACAAAAATTGGACCCGATTGGTTCAGCCGTTTATACGCTTGTTAGATACAAACAAACCATCAAAGGTAGGGACAAGCAAAACATAGAAATTCATTCTTTCTTTCATTCAATCATAATCAAGATTGTCATTCATTCGTTTATCCGACCTTCCTTCGTCTTCTCCTTATTTTTATTCTTCACACTATTAAAAGATCATCTATTGCTCAATCTTCAAAAATACAGTTCACGAAAATGATTGAGATTGAAGTTTAAAGATGAATTTGATAAATTAAAGAGCGTCTCCTCAAAATACCCAACTTTTTCATAATTTTAACCGTTAAATTAAAACTTTCAGCTGTTCTCTGTTTACAAGTATCTGATCAATAATATGGATGTTATTGTCGTTTTTCTAGAGTTAAAAGTGTTTCATTCTAATAATTCTAATATGTTTTCATGCAGTAGAAATGCGCAAGTCCCTTTATGTAGAGAAACCACAATTGAAGTCTAATTCATACTTGATCAGACAAAGCTTGTACTGTTATGAATCGTGAATTGTCATCTTTGCATGAAGGACCCCTTGAAATTACGCGGACAGTCTCTTTAAACATCCAGGTTTTTATTAAGACATTCTTCCTAAGTTTGATTCCTGGCTTTGAAGCAAATGACTGTGTTTGTGTGGGAACTAAAGATATTAAAGAAAGATTATCAAATGACAAACATAAACCAATCCTAATATTAGGTATCCGGTACACAGTACACACACACATTGTACACATTACACTTCATGTATCATCATCCTTTCCATCCTTCCCGTCCTTCCCATCCTTCCCATCCATCCCATCCTTCCCATCCTTCCGATTCTTCCCATCCTTCCAATCCTTCCGATTCTTCCCATCCTTCTTATCCGTCCTATTCTTCCTATCCTGCCCATCCTCTAATCCTTCCCATTCTTCCCATCCTTCCCATCAGTCCTATTCTTCCTATCCTGCCCATCCTCCTAATCCTTCCCATCCTTCCCATCCGTCCTATTCTTCTTATCCTGCCCATCCTCCTAATCCTTCCCATCCTTCTCATCCTTCCCATCCTTCATATTCTTCTCCTCCTTCTCATCCTTTTGATCCTTCTCCTCATTCTCATCCTTCTCATTATTATCCTCCTTCTTGTATTTTTCTGTTAAATTATGTCTAGTAAGATCTGATCCTAACGGTTTAAACTATTCAGGTAAGATGTTATGTAGGTTCCGGATTTCTTTCTTTGTTTCCTGGTCTATTTAGGTTGGGGAGGAGGGGGTAAGGTTGAGTATGAAGGGGGGGGGGTAGAGTTGACGTTTACAATGCAACCTTGAGTTTAAGTCTTTGTCACAGTAGAATGATTTTAGGTGTATACCGAAAACTCGACAAGGTTACAGTAAACAATTGTTTAGGATATGCAGATATATATATATATATATACGTTTTACAAAATAAAATACATTTATTGCGAATCTTTATTTGCGTAGTTTCTTACATAATTTTATATTTCATCTAAAAATGCTGAAAAAGGAAACGTGAGTGAAAGCAAAGTAAAAGTATGATTACTTTTAAAAGTAATACTTTACGCATGTCATTTGTTTGTCTGTCTGTCTGTTTGTTTGTCCATATTTGTATCTAAAAACGTCAAAACGGCTGAACCGATTGGGCTAAATTTTTTGGTAGACCTCACATGACCCCAGGAAAGGTTTATGGATGCTAAGAGTTACAAAAAGTTGTCTCCAACAATATTTTAATTTTCGTAAAATTTTTAAAATCTACGGAAAAAGTGTGAAACAAACAATTATATTTTTGTTTTATCAAAGAAAAAATGCTGAAAGATTTAGCAACAATTAAAAGTTGAACTAGAAGATTGACACGAAGAGCCCTGAAAGCCAAGAACTTAATATATATAAAAGAAGTGAATAAAAGGTGAAAGAATTAGTAAGGTGAAACCGACCCTGCAGTCTCAAAAATTTATGCATAATTTTCATAGCTGTCTAACCTGATATTGCGTTTTGTTTAAGAGGAAGTAGAAATGGTAGACTGGTTAAATTTTGATAAGCAAATAAGAGAAAATTGTTTTCACTTTGATCCCGTAATTTTACAATTTAACAAAATATATCAAAATCTTTGCACGCAGCAAGGATTGTAATATATTAAAAGAAATCATATCATATCTAATAAACCTTTTATTCAATCTACTAATGCTTTGATAGAATCTAATAAAACTTTTTTTTATAGAATCTAATAAAATGTTGATAGAATCTAGTAAAACTTTGATAGAATCTAATAAAACGTTGATAGAATCTAATAAAAGTTTTGATAGAATATAATAAAACGTTGATAGAATCTAATAAAACGTTGATAGAATCTAAAAAACTTTAATCGAATCTAATAAAACGTTGATAGAATCTAATAAAACTTTGATAGAATCTAATAGATTTTTGATAGAATCTAGTAAAACTTTGATAGAATCTAATAAAACGTTGATAGAATCTAATAAAACTTTGATAGAATCTAACATAACTTTGATAGAATCTAATAGAACTTTGATAGAATCTAATAGAACTTGGATAGAATCTAATAAAACTTTGATAGAATCTAATAAAACTTTGATATAATCTAGTAAAACTTTGATAGAATCTATAAAACTCGATTAAATCAAATTTTTTAAAATAAAATCGCATTAAACTTTCTTAGAATCTTAAAAAACTTTGATCGAATGAATCTTATAAACCTTTCAGAGAATTTAATTAACTTTGATTGAATCTAATAAGATTTCAATATATAGAATCTAATAAAACTTTAATCGAATCTAATAAAACTTTGATTAAATCTAATAAACCTTTGATTAAATCTAATAAACCTTTGATTAAATCTAATAAAACTTCGATAGAATCTATTGAAATTTTGATCGAATCTGATATGAATCAAGAACGAAATGAGAAAAATGGAATGGCAAACAAATCATTGAAAGAATTATCTATCTTGCGATGAACATTATTTATAAATATCCTACTACTGGTCCTAAATCTGTTAAACTTTCTTAAAAATTTCTTAAACGTTCTACCATAGGTAGAACCATAGTCACACTATGGTTACGCTTTACCAGAGCAGTGTAGATAGATAGATACGACCAATAGTTGTACCTATGGTAACATGAATAAGAAATTGGCCACATTTTGTATTGCAAAGTAATTGTTTAACGAAAGCACTGTTAAAAATAGTCTTCAATCTTTGATTTAATCCAATTTAACAAAAGACATGCCATATTAAACTTTTTGGCGATTATACATATGTTTTAACAGAAGGCATTGAATTTTGATCTAAATGTTTTGAGATGATCAGTTTTATTTATATTATACTGTGACTGATTCATTTAGTGTACTGTTCCGTTTTGCCTTCTATAGCCTGTATGTACAGATAACCTAATGTACACTGTACAGTGTACAATTTAATATAGCTGCCTAAAGGTCCGTAAGGTACTTCAAATAAAACGGAATTATTTGTAAGTATTTATTAAATCGACAAAAAAATGTATTAGTTATTTGTCCTACCAGCCCTTGAAACAGTTTTTTTCAATGGCGTCCCATATCTCCTTCCTTGCATATTGCTAATATTTCAATTGTGTATATTTTCTGCATAGAGAGGAGAACTTGTATTTAATCCGCTAAACTGAAACCTTATACTTGCAATTCTTTTCCACACAATATTATGTAAATACAGTCTTTCATGCTTCAAGCCAGAATAGGCTTTCAGATACAGGTGTTCATAAAAGAAAAATGTTCCCTTTTCTTCAGCTAGGTACAGGGCGTTAAATAAAAATGGTCAAGTCCCTTTCAGATCCATAGTGTTCAATAAAAATGGCCCATTCCCTTTCGGAGACAGGGTGTTAAGTTAAGAAATGGTCCCTGCCCTTAAGTTTTGTAAAGAAATACAGGGTATTCATTAAAAGAATCTGGCTATATCCTTTTAGATACTAAGATACAGGATGTTTACTGTTCATTAAAGAAATGGCTAAACTATGTATACCTTTTAGATAGTTCAATAACTAAATTGTTTTTACCCTTTAATTCTGCGCAGGCATTTTTTTTTCATGACACACAATTATTTGGAATTCTCTAAAAATCGAAAAAGGGGAGGGTAAAGATTTTCGGGACAATTAATCTACTTTTATATATATATCTATATTGATAAGATATCAAATGTTAATGAATAGTAAATGCATTTAGTGGTAAATATCAGCTATAAAAGATAACAATATTCTGTACTTTCTATCTATCTATCCATCTGTCTGACTGTCCGTCTGTCTGTCTAACCGTTTGTATATCGAGTATATCTATCTTCCTGACTCATTAATTTACTCATCTTCTTGAGACAATGAAAACAAATTGACCGAACTATATTTTGATACAAATCTGTTTTTAAATAATCTCGCCGAATATAAATTTATGAATGTACAGTGAAAACTAGAAAATAATAGAATAGGAAGACGACAACTTATAGCAATACTTAAGCGTATTTTTGCTGTTGTTAGAAAGAAATAATATTTTAGCAGACACTTATCAAATCACCAATTTAGTAAAATGGGTCTGTTTATTACACTTGCACAATTGCTGTGTCTCATGTGCTCATTGGACTTTTAAAAGTTATAAATTGATCCTAAAATCGTCTTCCTTTTATAGAATTCTCTTGTTATCACTGTATCAAAACGGATATTTATCTGCCATTTTATACCCTTCATATAAAAGGTTTTTTTTCAATATTCTAATGTTATAAGTTAGCTATATGAATAGGCGGGTACCAGGGGCGGATACAGGATTTAAGTGAGGGGGGGGGGGGAGATTTTTTAGGGAAAAAAATTATAATTAGGAATAAAAATCGCGCTGTATGCGAAATTTTTTTTGACTTAAAAGACTCAAAAAGAATCAAAATTAACGACTAAAGACAAAAAAATAGATTTTTAACTTTTAACACATTATAGTTTATTAAGACAGATATTTTTCCTGTTTTGCCCTAGGGTTTCTTTCCCTTAAGCAGGCTATTGAGAAGCTATTCTGAAAATAGGAACAAAAAATTCCAAATTCAGGGGGGGGCGAATGTCCCCCCCTGGAGGGTACAGCTTTATGTGCCGTATAAGTAAGTGCATTTCATTTTAATAGAAAAACAGCTGTGTTTCTGGTAATTGATTTTATTTGAGATTTTTATGAAATATATTTAAACATCTGTTTATAATCTGCGATAAGGATTAATATATTAATATTACAAACTCTAACACTTTTCCACATAAAGAAAGTGGTTGCAACCGTATAATATAAACCTATTTTTAACAATTTAAACATTTAAGCAGGGGTGTATACCTGCAGGGAGGACTAGGGGGCTTAGCCCCCCCCCCTGATTATCAGAGGGATTAAGCCCTCGTTGAGCCCACCCCCTCCAAATGGAACCTCAAAAAATGTCTACGTCATCGGGTTAAAAAGATATAAGGATTTTACAATCACAAGATTTTAAATATTTGTTAGATTTATCTTTTTGAACTTTAAATGTTGAATTATTATAAACTAGATAGATACATGAATTAGATAGATACATGAATTAATTGAATTTTATGAATTATATGAATTTTATGAATTATATGAATGAATCACATAAAATGCTTGGTCTTAGCTTGCATATATAACAAAATCTAGATTTAAAAATATAAAAAACATAAGAAGGATTATTAACTATAGTATATAAAGACTATAAATGGATAGGATTATTTAAATGAAATGATTAGCCACAGATTAACACATATTGAAATTTACAATTGAATCTAAAAAACAGTTCAACAAGTTTTGTGGTGTGAATTTTGCAATGAAATATAATCAAAGAGAATAGAATATATATTAGAGAGGAATTTATTAGAAAAATGTGTAAAACCGCCATTTTGTTGTACTGTTTCCATACTACAGGTGTACTTCACATATTTATGCTATATAACTTTTTGGGCCCCGGAATATCATTTTATAGAAAATCTAAAATTAATTTTAAAAGAAAACCAAATTATGAAATAGGCTGGTTTCATAATTGACCAATGATTATTTTACATAGACTCTATGCCTTCCACTTTATAAACGATGATTTTCCGTTATAACTATAAATCAAATGATGTTTTTTATTCACCAAATTCAGTATAAAGTTTATTTAACAGTTTTAACAAATTCGAAAGTGAAATGAATAGTCTAGGGAACATACTGTATTAATGTACTCTACTGCATTTAATTTGCGAACATTTACATGATTTGTACACTTTTAACTCCTTTTAAGGCTGAAAGGGACTGAAAAAATTCATACCGAGAGATTCTTTAAATTCCCCTCTAGTATATATTCTATTCTCTATGAATAAAATTCATTTGTTGTATACTGCCAACTTAATCTTTTTTGGTCTTTTCCTTACTATTTTTAAAAACCATGTTTCCCTGAAATAAAAAATTATAAAAATAATAAAATTTCTTAAAATATGAACAATTTGTACGGCTTTATATTGGTCCATGCACTGCAGTTTGAATCAATTTATTAAAATATTTATGTTTTTTTTAAATAAACTTTTACCCCTTTTTAACCCCCTACCACTGTAGGTGAAAATTATTCAAGAGAATTGCGCAGAATGAAAAATAAGCAAGTTTTCAAAAGGTTTTTATCAAGTTTTTATAAATAAAAAATGCATGCAATAGCCACAATATCCAGTTTGTAATAAGCTTTTTTGCATAATCATTGGTTAGAAAGAAAGTTTTTTGGTTACAATTTCTTCATTAATTGACTTTTATTTAATAAAATTATCACAATATCTACATGTTTCAACCATGAAAAGTTTCTGTTAATTGTTAATAACGAGACTAGAATAACTATCTATATTATCTATAATCTAAATTGTAGAAATTAAAGAGTTTACAGAGTACAAGATTCATTACAGTGTACATATCGTATTCAATTCATACAATCTTACAACAGTGAACAAGAGAACCTAACTCATGCAGTAAAGTTTGCAAATAATCCTGCAACGTGAATACCCGTCAATAAACATGCATGACTGGGTGCAAAACATGATAATGAAGAATGCAAGAAAAAACTGAAAAAATTGTTATTTCAGAAAGATGATTTATTTTAATGGAAAAACCACTGAATTGTGAGTTGTCACTGCAGGAAAACTTCACGTTTTAAGTGAATTTTAAAAAAATCTTGAAAGGACAATGTCTGAACACGGGTTCCTGTCTCCGAACCCAGCTCTATTTGAGCTGGAGAACTTGAAGAAGCGTCCAGGATTAGCTCATGAGCTAGGAGCTGGAGCAGCCTGCTCAAACTGTAAAGACAAGTGTCCTGGTTTTCAGCTCCATTTCTGGAGGTAAATGCCTCCCACCCGAGCCTTTCCTCTAGGTCCATTTCTGAATAAAAATCCCCCCCTCTAATATATTTTGCTCCATTTCTGGAGGTAAATCTCCACTATCCTTCTCCATTTCTGGAGGTAAAAGCCGACCACCCCTCCATTATGCTCCATTTTTGTAGCTAAATCCCCCCACCCTCCATCCTTCTCCAATTCTGGAGGTAACACCGCCTTTTTATTCTCCATTTCTTAAGGTAAATCCCCCCTCTATTATGCTCCATTTCTGCTCGCCTATCCCCCCCCCACCCCCTGTTTATTATACTACACTACTATAAGCAAAACCATTTATCTAAAAGTTTGTTTAATGAAGGAAAGTATGTATGAACTGCCGGTGTGGTAAAGCTGAACATAATGTGGTCGAACATTCAGATCCTGGTTTCTACTTTGTCGGTCGACTCTTCGACAGGTAGATTTATTAGGTCGAATCTTCCACAGGTAGGTATATTAGGTCGACTCTTCGACAGGCAGATATTTCAGGTCGATTCTTCCACAAAAAGACATAATGGTCGACATTTTGACAGGTATATATATTATGTCGACTCTTCGACAAGTAGATATATTAATATAATATCTAAACTGACACATTGGCTCGTTTTTAAAGTATATCTTTCAGACGCGAATTGCAACTGTGCAAACATAACATGGATTGGAGTGGACGAATAGTCTTGTGATTTTATCAGATTGATTTATTTGTCGCATATATTTAATCTATTTATTTTAATCTATTTAATATATTTGTCGCAAATATTTAATCTATTGTTTAGACCTCTACGGACGAAGGAAGAGGAATTACATTTTGTTTACGGAGATGTTTTCCAGGATACCACTGATCAATCACGAGGTATAGAACTTCAAGAAGTAGTTGAACTAATTAAACTATGTTGAACCACTTCTCTTGAGTAGTCAGTTAAAGTATAAGTGAAGCGGTTTAACTAAGTCTACGATGTTCAACTACTCCTTGCTATCAATCAGATTTAGTTCATAATTTTCCCCAACACTATATGAAAATTTAAAAGAAAAAAACTGGGACAAATGGTGAAATCATTTATCTATCAGAATTGTATGTGTTTTTTTTTATTAAAATGATTAATATTATGACAGTAAATGATACAGTGGTAGTCGATTATTTCAATTCAATGAAGACGACTTTTTATTTAAGTTTTAATTGTTGACAAACTTTCTTCGAATTTCAAGTTTACAAGTTTTTAAAGAGACGTTTTTTTTTAATTGATAGA
Organism: Eurytemora carolleeae; assembly: GCF_000591075.1. NCBI lineage: Eukaryota > Metazoa > Arthropoda > Copepoda > Calanoida > Temoridae > Eurytemora > Eurytemora carolleeae. Next base: position 104,844 of record NW_019396364.1, on the reverse strand, counting down.
TTAAGATAATCTTTTATGTTTATGTGTACCCAGCTGTCCATGCTATTTAACAGCTTGATCTAAATCAAAATTGAAATCGAAAGTCGCCTTCATTGTTTTTATATAATCGCCTACCACTGCAGCACAGTTAGTGATTACCTAAAATGAGTTAAAATGCTCCAATTTATAACCTTATGGGTATTTTTTTGGGACTTAATCCAGTATTAAAAAAGGGTTTTTAAAAGGGGGTTAACACGATTTTTTTCCCGTTTTTCTACAAATAAAACTGAAAAGCTTGGAACATCTTTGGTTTTATATCTTGTATTTTGTTTAGCTGGTAAGGAGATGAAACTTGATTGGGTTCCACCAGGAGTAACTGTAGACCTAGCTTCAAGATATCTTAAATCTATCCCACAGGAGTACTTATCCATACAGGTATACAGGAGTACTAAACCAAACAAGTATACAGGAGTTCTTATCAATACAGGTATACAGGAGTACTTATCCATACAGGTATACAGAAGTATTTATCCATACAAGTAAAAAGGAGTACTGATCCATACAAGTATACAGGATTACTTATCCATACAGATAGGAGTACTTATCTATTAAGGTACACAGGAGTACTTATCCATACAGATAGGAGTACTTATCTATACAGGTATACAGGAGTACTTATCCAAACAAGTATACAGGAGTACTTATCCATAAAGACAGGAGTACTTATCCATACAGGTATACAGGAGTTCTTTACCATACATATAGGAGTACTTATCTATACAGGTATACAGGATTACTTATCCAAACAAGTATACAGGAGTACTTATCCATACAGACAGGAGTACTTATCCTTACAGATATAAAGGAGCACTTATCCATAAAAGTATCAGGAGTGCTTATCCATACAAGTATACAGGAGTACTTATCCATACAGACAGGAGTACTTATCCATAAAAGTATACAGGAGTACTTATCAACATATGAAAACACTCCCTTTAACTTATCTATATTTGAAATCACTCCTTTCCCTAATCAGTAAATAAAACACTATCTTTAAGTAATCAATATTTGAAAACAATTCATTCCCATTAGCAATGATGATTGATGAAGATATTTTCGTTTTCCGTCTTAAAAAGATATGAATTTTTAGTCACTTTTACAGAGAACAGAAACCTGAATTCAATATTTAAATAGAAAAATAAATCACTTTAACTTAGATACAGGTTTAAATGGTATAACTGCTGGGTATACATATCTTGAAATAGAGGGTAACGTTAGATTACTTGAACAGTTCCTTTAACAAATCAATATTAGGAAACATTCCCTTTAACTACAGTTTATTCCCATCTCAGGGTTCTGACGGAGCTAAGAGAAGGTTGGTTCAGCTGGAGAAACAGTTTCCAATCCATGATGTTGAACCAACTCAGTGTCATCAACTTTCTCATACAGAGATACAAATGTTAGTTCATACTTTATATTATTATTATCATAATTTTTCTTTATCACTATACTTCTGATTATTATTTCATTAATATCATGATCATATCAGTATTTCCATATTGTCATTTCTATTTATATTGTTTTTGTTATTGCCACATTTGCTTTATTGCTCTTTAGTAGGTTTATATTGCTTTTTATATTTTTGCTGCAAAAATGTCTATTAAATTTAAAAGATATTATTTTTGTCAATATTTTTATTTTCATTAACACCAGTATTATTTCTAATTTAAACCAGTATTATTTCTAATTTAAAACAAATTATTTTTGTCAATATTATTTTTTTCATTAACATCACCAGTATTATTTCTAATTTAAACCAGTACGATTAAGAATATTTACGACTGTTGATTGTTATGTCATTTTCATTATTGTTCATGTTATTATTATCTTATTTTTAAAAAAATATCCGCCTAATTTGACTCTTGCCTGGCCTTTTACACTTTGTTTCATTGAAACATGTGCTAGTGACACCCTGCCAACCATTATGGTGGTGCGGTTAGATGAGAGCTTTACCCTGACTCCCGCGGGATGATGGTTGAACATTTCATTTATTTACAATATTATTTATTGTTATTTTTGTTATTTTACTATGTTATCTATAATTATTTTTAATATGTTTATTGTCCCTAGGATGAATAGTTATGTATCAAGTGTACGTGAGCGTGTGGCTGGTCAAGGTCAGGTTCAGGAACTACCTGCCCTTCTCCCTCCCGGTCAACCTCAACCCTACCAGAGGTCAAACAATGATTTTATCCAAGCCTGGAGGACGGATGACGAGGATACATATCAGAATATGCCGCCAGTACCCACCTCGATGCCCCCACCGCTTCCTTCGACGGGTCCCCCGTCACTTCCGAAGTATTCGAGCACGAAACCAGGAGGATATAATCCTGGAGGAGATCCAGTAGAACTCGAGCATATGTTCGATCTTCTTGATGTTAAGGATGGAGTGAGAGCTGGATACAATTCAGGTTTATCAGGTAGGATACAGGTTTCATTAGCTAGGATAAAATCCTGGTTTATCAGATAGGAAACGGGTTTCTTTAGATAGGATACAATCCTGGTTAATCGGATAGGATACAGGTTTCATTAGACAGAATACAACCCTGGTTTATCGGGTAAGATACAGGTTTCATTAGCCAGAATACAATCCTTGTTTATTAGATAGGATACAGGTTTCATTCGCCAGGATACAATCCAGGTTTATAAGGTAGGCTACAGGCTGTATTAAACTGGATACAATCCTGGTTTATCAGGTAGGAAAAAACGGGTTTTATTAGCTAGGATACAATCCTGGTTTATCAGGTAGGATACAGGTTTCATTAGCCATGTTACTATCCTGGTTTATCGGGTAGGATACAGGTTTCGTTGGCCAGGTTACAATCCAGGTTTATCAGGTAGGATACAGATTACAGGTTTATTAGGCTAGGTACAATCCTGGTTTCTCAGGTATGATACTGGTTTCATTAGAAAAGATACAATCCTGGTTTATCAGGTGGGAAACAGGTTTCATTAGTATAGGATACTATCCTGGTTTATCGGGTATGATACGGGTTTCATCAGATTGGATACAATCCTGGTTTATCTGGTAGGATTCAGGTTTCATTAGACAGGATACAATCCTGGTTTATCAGTTAGAATACAGGTTTCATTAGATAGGATACAGGTTTCCTTGGGGAAGGATGAAAGCGATGAAGGGGGGGGCGTATTGGGCTTTTAAAATCTTTTCTCGTAGAACATTTTAAAATATAACACTTATATTTATTAATTAAAGATTAACGTTTTTTTTAGGAACATTCCATGCTCGTCCTTATGGCCAGCAGCACCAGGCGACCAGGTTTCCAGGTTCAACTGGTTCATCAGTTTCATCTGCTTCTCCTTCTCCTCCTCATCCTTCTCATCCTTCTCTTCCCTTATCTCTTCAGTCTCTTACTCATCCTTCATCCGTACACTCTTCCTCTCATCCTTCATCCGTACACTCTCCTTCTCATTCTTCCTCCAGAAATTCACATCTACAACCAACATCTCATTATCCTTCTAGTCTCTCTGGTAGTTCTGGGTCAGGAAACAGCATCCTGGATCCAAGACAGAGACCTGCTCTATCTAGACCTGGAGAAACAGATCCAACCCTAACCCAGGTATATCTCGAAATTAACTCGGTATAAACGCAATGAGAGATTTTTAGCGTTGCGTAACCAATTCAACCCAGTCTTGAAAATTAATGCAACTTTTCATAGCAGTCTGGATCTATGTGCAGTCTGGATCTATGTGCAGTCTGGATCTATGTGCAGTCTGGATCTATGTGCAGTCTGGATCTATGTGCAATGTTCATTCTTAAAGTTGCACTCATAACATGATTTAAGACTATTAAAGAAGGGGAAGGGGGCGGGAATGAGGTGGCTTTAAAGGGAGAGACCGGCTAGACATGGTAGTTGAGCGAAAAGTGCAGTATTATAGAGAAAAACTTTAGGATTCATCTGATAACAATGAAACATTTTACAATGTACAACTTTTAAATCAAAAGCTTTAAGTCGTTTGTAATATTCACCCGTTGTTTCAGTAAACAGAAGAAACGTTTTTTACAATTATTTGATAACCCGGACAAAACATGTCTAATGTATCTAAACAAAACTATTTTATAGACTAATTTGCTGATTAGGGACATATTTCTTAAAATAACAATTATCGATAAAAGCCATAGTATAACCGACGAATCGATTTTTTCATTATCATCATTTCCTTTGCTGTTTCTATAATTTTATTCGCAGATTTCTTCGCAATTAAAATAAAGAAAACCTCCAACAAGCGACCCTAGCTGAAAGAAGTTGCATAAACCTGCCAGATTTTTAAATTAATTTTTGTAACTTATTTTTTATGATTTAAGTTGATTAATTTTCTCAACCTATTTGTATACATGCAACTGGTTTTTATAATAAAATTTGTTACTTGTTTTGTCTGTGTTATTTAAAAATTGTAAAAAAAGTCTCCTCAGCTGACTGAAACAACTGGTGAAATATTTCAAACGACTTTACGATTTTATTTAACAATTGTACACCATAAAAATGTTTCTTTGGTGTCAAATGAATCCTAAAGTTTTTCTTAACGACACTGCACTTTCAGCTCAAATACTTTATCTAGCAGGTCTCTCCCTTTAAAGGTATGAACCTAAAGAATAGAGATATATTTAAAAGGTCTGCTATACCATTTTCCACAAAGAAAGATTACGAGGATGATTAAAACCTAGGAATTACGTTTCAATCTACATTTCCAGGATTAATTTGAAAGTTGATGACTAATTAAGAGTTCTCCTTATCTTTTTCTTACAGGAGGGGGGAGGGGGGGCTGTTACAGTTTTACTTTATTTGCTCAAGAATTGATAACATTCAAGGTCATGTTCTATAAAGTTAAAATTTATCAAAGAAGAAAACTTTATCTAGGAGCTAATTTTACTCTTAAAACGAGACCCTGTATGCAAATTCCGTGGTGTTTTGTTTTAAAAAGATTTCTGGTGTGAAACAATAACTTAATTTTGTGGTTTTTAAAAAATATATTTTACCCTGCTAAAAGAGTGAACACTGTATGCTGTATGTTTACCATGGTAAACACGCGATCCATATATTTTACATCTTCTTTATAATTAAATCTCTAGGATGGAGAAGGATGGAGATGTAAAGGATGTCAGGGGAAAATGGTTCCCGGAGAAGTTGCAATATTTGCTGAACGTGCTGGACCGGAGACTTGCTGGCATCCATCTTGTTTTTCATGTACCAGGTATATATATATAGAACTGTACATATTTTCATTTCTTTACACTTTAAACTGTAAAGTGGGACACACACACAGGACAATTGCACAGTGATTGGTAATATTTAATGTTTTATGATATGTACACTATACGTGGTACCCAGAAATAGTCCATATCACGTGAAACACATCAATTGTGCAGTGTTCACAGGCTTAATGAGATGATTTATAGCTACTGGTAAGCTATTTGCCTTCTATCAATATCAAATTAACTTAAGATTGCATAATTATTCCACAATTTTGATATAAAGTTATAAGGTTTTAATCTTTATCAAAATCTTATTTGAGTTTTTGTCTAAATTCTAGATTTTGCGTTCACATATTTAAAATTTCATATTACCTTTAATTATTTCTAACAATTATTAATTATCAGCTGTGGCGATCTTCTAGAAGACCTTTTGTACTTCTACAGCCATGGGAAACTGTACTGCGGCAGGTTAGTGTAGTACATCACACAGTTCAGTACATTTTTACTGTGCTGTACATAAGACATAGCTTAGTATAGTTTTAAAGTGCAGTATATTTTACGCATCGTATTATATTTTTTAGTGCAGTATATTTTTGATATGCAGTGCACGTACAGTATAGCAATACATTTTATAGTGCAGTACAATTTTAAAAATGCAGACATTTATGATATCACTATTCACTATATATTACGATACATTTCTGTACAAGAAGTTTGTTTTTAATCAGTTGATCGTGATTTTGCGATCAATATGGCAATGATTGCGCAGAATATAGGGGGAAGTGATAACAAAAGCTAATATTGATAAGAGAGGGGGGGGGGCGTAACAGAAACTGCAATATTGAAAAGGGCGTTGTTCGATTGGACTAAAGCCACTAGAATGTCTTGAACAATAAAAATGAGTTCTTGCCACAAACTCAGATTTTCTAATCCCTTTATCTTTGCAACCTGATGTCGTAGACCAAATAGTCAAAGTTATAAGTATAAAAAGTTTACACCATCAGGTTGAAAATATAAAGGGGTTAGAGTTAGTGGCAAGACAAATAGTATAGAAGGGTATATTTATATTGTGGTTAAAATAAAATCTGAAATTACTGTAATATGAATTGAAGATAATTCCCAAATTACAACATTTTTATTTTAGAGATTTTGCAGAAATGTTGAATATTCCTCGTTGTGCAGCTTGCGATGAGTTGATATTCGCCACAGAGTATACAGGTATAGAGATATTACAGCAGAGTATACAGGTATACAGAGATATTACAGCAGAGTATACAAATATATAGAGATATTACAGCAGAGTATACCGGTATATAGAGATATTACAGCAGAGTATACAGGTATATAGAGATATTACAGCAGAGTATACAGGTATATAGAGATATTACAGCGGAGTATACAGGTATATAGAGATATTACATCAGAGTATACGGGTATATAGAGATATTACAGCAGAGTATACAGGTATACAGAGATATTACAGCAGAGTATACAGGTATACAGAGATATTACAGCAGAGTATACAGGTATATAGAGATATTACAGCAGAGTATACAGGTATATAGAGATATTACATTAGAGTATACAAGTATATAGAGATATTATAGCAGAGTATACACTACAGGTATACAGAAATATTAAAACAGAGTATACAGGTATATAGAGATATTACAGCAGAGTATACAGGTATACAGAGATATTACAGCAGAGCATACAGGTATATATAGAGATATTTCAGCAGAGTATACAGGTATACAGACATATTACAGTAGAGTATACAGGTATACAGAAATATTACAGCAGAATATACAGGTATACAGACATATTACAGTATAGAATACAGATATACGGAGATATTACAGAAAAGTGTACAGGTAAACAGAGATATTACAGCAGAGTGTACAGATATATAGATATATTACAGAAGAGTATACAGGTATATAGAGATATTACAGCAGAGTATACAGGTATACAGAGATATTACAGCAGAGTGTACAGGTAAACAGAGATATTACAGCAGAGTGTACAGATATATAGAGATATTTCAGCAGAGAATACAGGTATATAGAGATATTACAGCAGAGTATACAGGTATATAGAGATATCAAAGCAAAGTATACAGGTATATAGAGATACTACAACAGAGTATACAGGTATACAGAGATATTACAGCAGAGTGCACAGGTAAACAGAGATATTACAGCAGAGTTTACAGATATATAGAGATATTACAGTAGAGTATACAGGTATACAGAGATATTACAGCAGAGTATGCAGGTATACAGAGATATTACAGCAGAGTGTACAGGTATATAGAAATATTACAGTAGAGTATACAGAGATATTACAGAGTGTACACTGTACAGGTATACAGAGATATTACAGCAGAGTATACAGATATACAGAGACACTACATCAGAGTATACAGGTATTTAGAGATATTACAGCGGAGCATACAGATATATAGAGATATTACATCAGAGTATACGGGTATATAGAGATATTACAGCAGAGTGTACAGGTATACAGACAAATTACAGCAGAGTATACAGGTATACAGAGATATTACAGCAGAGTATACAGGTACGCATCGTGACTTTGATCACGCCTTTCCTCCAGGTTGTACCCCTCCTCGTAGTAGGTGGCCGGGTTGGTTCAGGATTTTTCTTACCGGTAGGGGTCGGATAGTCCTGTAGGCGGTCTGGGTTGCCCAAGATGGGGCTTCTTTTAGATCTCATCTCACATAATCACATAATCACAGATATATAGAGATATTACAGCAGAGTATACCGGTATACAGAGATATTACAGCAGAGTGTACAGATATACAGAGATATTACAGCAGAGTATACAGGTATACAGAGATATTACAGTAGAGTATACAGGTATACAGAGATATTACAGCAGAGTATACAGGTATATAGAGATATTACAGTAAAGTATACAAGTATAAAGAGATATTACAGCAGAGTGTACAGGTATACAGAAATATTAAAACTGCAGAGTATACAGGTATACAGAGATATTACAGCAGAGTGTACAGGTATACAGAAATATCAAAACGGAGTATACAGGTATACAGAGATATTACAGCAGAGTATACAGGTATATAGAGATATTACAGCAGAGTATACACTACAGGTATACAGAGATATTACAGCAGAGTGTACAGGTATATAGAGATATTATAGCAGAGTATACACTACAGGTATACAGAAATATTAAAACAGAGTATACAGGTATATAGAGATATTACAGCAGAGTATACAGGTATATAGAAATATTACAGCAGAGTATACAGGTATACAGAGATATTACAGAGTGTACACTGTACAGGTATACAAAGAAACTACAGCAGAGCTGACGAAGACATTATAATAACAGTAAAAAATATCCGATTTATAAATAAATACTTCAATAAAACTTCCATTTTGGCTGGACCAACTTGATATAGTAATGTCTTTAATACAAATTTAGTTCAGCTTTTTAAAACTTGCAGTCTACTAATATATTGTCCGTACAATATGAATAATAATCCATTGTTTACATTCAGGAGCTGAGGATAGATTCTGGCATTTAAAACATTTCTGCTGTTATGAGTGTGACACACCGCTAGCTGGGCATAAATATATTCCGGTCAACTCACAACCTTACTGTCTAGTTTGCTGGCAGAACAAACATGGAAAGGTAGAAATAAAAAAGGGATTATCAACGTAATTTCATGTGATCCTTTAAAAGGATAATACACAATTATAACCATTATTTCCCAATTTTAGAGAGTAGAAGTCCAGTAAAGCCAAAGATTACATGTGGATTTTTAATTCACAGTAGAAAAGCTTTATTTTGGTCTATGTAGTGCCAAAACGAACAAACGCATGATTTCTTCGGAACCAAAGAGAGTGTTCGATCTGCTCATCAATTTTGATGTTCAAAATTAGGAAAAATTTGTAATGTTTAAAGGAATTCTGTTTGCCACACATCAAAACTTCCTAATTCCTATATCTTTTAGTATAACATAAATCATAGATTAAATTAATGTAAAGTCCAGGGGCGGACACAGGATTTCCGCCAGGGGGACAGGGGCAAGATTATTTAGGTACAAAAAATTTTGAAAATAGGGATAACAAATTTTGAAAAATAAAGGATTTAGAACAGGGATTTAGGGTCTAGCGAAAAAGTGTTAGGAAAAGGAACAAAAATAGGAACAATAAGCAAGTTAAAAGTAAAGAACAAAAAAGGAAACTTACATATTTTCAAAAAACGTAATTCATACTGAATAGTCAATAATATAGGAACATAAAGCAATTGTTAAGAACAAAAAGAAATTACTAGGTTAAAGTTATAATAATATTACAATTTTAATTAATGAGTAAGGAACATTATTATGCATATGCAAGTTATAAGAAACAAGTACTGATGATTCAATTCCTTTAAATAAGTACGATGTGTCAAATTGAGAACATCATTTTATCAAATTGGGAACATTGTTTGCCTCAAAGCCTCAGGGGGGGGGCGTCGCTTCCCCTTGAATCCGTCGGGGGAGGGGCGAAGGAACCGCCCCCCCCTGTGGCCGTCCTTGGGAATGTCTATGGTACTGGTTTACAATGATATATGATTAAAAAATCAGAGTTTCTTAGTGTCAAACTTTGGGTTGAATAATAAATTGTAGAAAGAGTAAATCGAGATTCGACATTCTGGGGAGGGGAGAATTATCGAATTCTTGTAATTTTGAATTTATTTTTCTATAACTTTGATTTAAGGTTTGTAGTTCGTGTACTGGATATATTGGTGCTGAGGAACAGAGGGTTACTCTAGCAGATAATCATTGGCATGCTACAGAGGATTGCTTCAAGTGCGGGGTTTGCAGGTAGTGATGTGCAATCCATTGATGTGTTTTTGCGGTCTAATTTTGGTAAAGTGTAAGAAATCTAATTGTTTGCAAAATTATTTATTCTAAAAATGCGCTTTTCCTTACTTATGCCAAATTTTCACCCTGATAGAAAATAAAGGCAAAAAACGATAAAAATGAACATGTTAAAACGATCGTTCTAAAAAATGTTTTTCAGATTCAAATTTTGCAAATTTTTATCAAAGCAAACCTCAACTTATGAAATCTTGAAAGTTTTAATAAAAGATTTAAAAAATAGATTAACCGATTGCTCAAATTAGTTTTTAATGATGTTTGGCATTTGATTGAATAGTAAATCAATAGTGTTTGCCTAATTGTACCAATGCATATGAGAGCTTCGAGAGGCATTAAAGTTATAGATAAATGAATTGGTGTATCTATAATATGTTTATTTAGCGTGAGTTTGCTTGGTGGTAAAATGACACGACGAGAAGGAGTATTGTTGTGTAGTTCTGTCTGTGCAACTAAACTATCGGAGCAAAGTCGTCCTCAACCCGTCCCACCAAGGTTGGAACCAACAGGAAACTTTGCATCTCAGATCCGATCCCATACTTCTCCTGGAACTCTAGGCGCAGGAAGACCTAGAGAGGAACCAAGGGTTCCCCAACCCGGAGTAGGTTCTCGTAATATGGGCGGAACAAGTGAGCTTCGCCCCTGGCAACCACTGCTCCACGCCAGGACGTATCCGTCTCAGAATCCAGAGAATATTTCCCGACAACAGGATTCTCATCCACACAACTATCATAACCATCCTGCATCTAAACACCCGATAGATCAGCTCCTTGCATCCAAACAGCAGAGACATGTTCAATTCGCAGTAGATCAGGACGGCGTACAGGACGGATTTAGAAGAGAAGAATATGTGAGTTCGGAACCTGAATTTGACTCAGGGTCTCCTTATCATTCTAGACAAAGCAGCTACAGTACTATTGTGTAAGCAGCTATAGTAATTGTACGAATTGTATGATTCTAAAGTATCAGCTACAATGCCATTGTATAATAGCAGCTCAGTGTAATAGCACATATAGTATATATTGTACTATCTTGAGAAAGGTTACTCTATAGTTACTCCCGCCGTTTATCCGCACTTGGTCGTAAATTAAGAATTTAGCTATTTTTCCCAATAAAAGTATAGACCCAATCAACTTAGAACTTCAAAAACAAGCTTAGAACATTCCAGTGGTCATACCGAGTTCCTCTAATAAAATTTGAGGCAAATCGGTCAAGGGGTTCCTGAGTTATGATCGGACAAACAAACTAACTTTATATGAATAGATACGGAGCTTCAGTAATCAGTATACTCTTTACTGTATATTTATTTATATATTGTGTAAAAAGCTTCAATATAATGCAATTGTGAACAGTAGAACTTTTAAAGTTCTATTGTTAAAATAATGTCAGACCTTATATATTATCAACAATATATTATTATATTATTGCATTATTTTGTTTGTGTTTAATATAAATAATAGATATAAATACTAAATGATTAGTTTCTTTGCTTCTTACATTGAATTCATACTTAAAAAAGTTTTAATACAGTGTTAAGCAAATATATCAATATGATAAAGACGACTTTTTTCAGTTTTTTCTAATAACAAGTTTACAAGCAATAAAAGACAATTTTTTTTAATTGACAGTTTCTCTTTGTTTCCATGTTTTTGTGTATCTATGCTATTTAGAAGCTTGATATAAATAAAAATTGAATTTGATAGTCGTCTAATTATTGTATTGTATTTTAAATGTAACAATTTTTCTAAATAGCATATCATTAAACATGGCTGAGACAAAATTTTTATTTTGTTACATTTATTCTTTTACCTTGTTTTCTTGATGTTGTCAACATTTGTGTACTGTGATTCTTAAAATATTTATATTTAATAAAACATTTGCGTTTGTAGATTTTATTGTTTAATTTTTAAGTAGATATTTTGGTTAGTTCAGAGGCACAATTTAATACTTTGTTAAGAGGAGCAGGGGAAGATGGTGGCTGAGCAAATTGTTTGACTTAAAAACTTCTTCAAGGGTTAAAATTAATGACTCCAGGCTAAAAAGCTAGATTTTTAACCCAAAATATTTTATTATAAAAATAGATATTTTGCCTGTTTTTCATTATGTTTTCTTTCCCTTAAGCCACCAAGTGGTATTAAGAATCTATTTTCATAAAAAAATGAAGGTACAATGTCATAATTTCATATACTGATACATTCTTTCACGCTCTGACCGTGTAATAATTTCCATTCTTACACGGTCTGAGCGTTAAAGAATGAAAATTCTTCACCCCCAGTGTAAGAATAATCATTCTTATAGGCTTGGTAGCTAACAGTAATGAAAATTTTTCTTCTGAACTGTTAAATAACATATGGGAACTCTTACACTATAGGTTTACTACTAAGCACTATGGGACCGAACAAGAGTTTTAAGTTAAAACATAAATGAACATTTTTCCACCACGAAAAGCCAAAATTTATTTTTACTACAGGGAAATAGTGAAATCGAAAACTATGTAAATGCCTGTAAAAGTAAAAGAAAAGCTCAAGAATGAAAATGTTCAGTTTTCCCAAAAGAAAAATTCGAATATGAGAAAAACTTTCCAACAAACTTGATAAAAAATTATCCAAAATTATGATCAATTAATCCGAGGGCGGGGCGAAATCAATTTTGCCCCCGCCCCAATTTTTTCAATGATTTTGACTGCTGAAACGTTTTTATAAATTCTAACAATAGATAAAGAAACATTAAGCAAATTACACATAAATGGCTTCCAATTATTATGAATGTATTGTTTCTTAAAAAGATAAGTTGGGGTAAACTTGATTAAAAAGTATGGATCTGCGATCATCTTACATTTTAAACTTTATCAATTCTTATGGAGTCGGCAAAATTTGCTGTTGCCATTAAATTGTCCGTCAGTATTCATATGTATCATATAAATTTAATGAGAAATGCAAGCAGGAAAGGTCGTCTTTGAAAAATAGGTTTTAATATTTTTAAAAAGTGAGTAGGGGATAGCTGAATATATTTTTAGATAACCCTCTTTTAATTTTTTTTTCAAAAATATTTTTTTGAAATATTTTGATCCCTGTTTGTACAGCAGACTTGAAAATCAGCTGACGTTGCTTTCTCAACATGGCGGCTGCCTGATTACACTGAATCGAGAAATGTCCGCTGTAGATTCTTCATGTTGAGACACCTTAGTTGGATATGGAGAAACAGTTGATCATTTTTAAAGATAAAGACTTTAAAAAGATCGATATATTTCTAGCTTTGCTTGTCTGATGCTAGACTTAATGTCCAGTCTTAAACTGATTCTTTGGCTCGATTCAATGAAGACTATTTTACAGGATTATTTATCCATGTATTGTTTTAGTGTTTTTGTATCAAAAGTGCTCTGTTTAATCGACGATTTGGATAAGTGGTTTGAAGACCGTTTTGTTCTCTCCATTGAATGTAAGTCATAACCGTTTTTGCTTCATTTAAGTTTTTATCGATGCAAGAAGTTCCCGAGTTCCATACAGTTACACCTTCAATATATTTTTAACACCATAAAACACATTTTCTCCTTCCTTGATTTACTAATATTGCATGTTTTACTATTTTCCTTTTCGAAGTTTATCAAAACTTTGTGGATTTTCCGGTTATTTCGTAGAGAAGGATTGTTGATGAAGGGGGCACGGGTCCTAAAATCTTTCACTAGTTGCATGGTAAGGTCTAAATGTTTAAAATTTCATGAAGATAATACTTTAAACCGATGTAATGTATAAAATTTAAAGGAGGGGGGGGGGGGGGGCTTAGTCGGGTCCGACCTAGTATACTACTGTTGGGTTCCCTCCTATCAATTGTATACATGGCCCAGATTTCAATTATTTTCAACCAAAAAATATTCATTTTGTATTATTTCAGGGTTAAGTTAGGAAAATTTTTGTCTGAGCGCTGATGCTAGGGGGCCGAGCGTTGCGTCTATGTACAAAATGGGTAGAAACGGGGGGGGGGTATAAAAATCGTTTAATAGGGAATTACCTGAAAGTCTCTAACTTGGGCCAAACAATTATTTGACATCAATTGGACGCTTATTTTTACCTTATTTATAGATTCAAAGATGAAGGAGTTTCATTTAGTTGTTGTTCTTCTTCTAATTAGCCTGGTAGAATCGGATAGGACTAAACCAAGAATTGCTATCGTTGGGGCAGGTCTTACTTCTTTAATTCTTAATTTTAATCGTTGGAAATCGTAAAAGTTTTTTGTAGGAAAACATGTAATGATGCCCCAATTTTATATTCACGTTAAAATTCAAAATTGTAGAGAAAAAATTTAAGATAATTTCTCTTGTTAGGACTGTAAACGTTATGTCAAGTGACCCTTCATAGATAGAGTGGCATGTACGATTGTTAACGTTATCCTCGAAAGTTTTTTTTATAAAGTATAAACTAGAAATAAATTTTGTGAATTTAAAACCGATCATTTCATTGTGGGTTTTCTGCAAAAGTGACTATAGTGCATTTCTTGCCTCAGAAACAATAGAGAAATTATTAGAATAAACCAGATGAAGGTTTCAAGAGGACCGGTGTGAATCGGTCATCCCCCTGTGTAAATGAAGGGTCAGTTAAAATTATGCCTAAAGGCCCTTCATTCAGAATTAAATCTGAAGGCGTTAAAAGTTTATAAACATAGGAGTAGGGGGTTCTTCTGTAGCCTACCATCTTTCCCAGGAGATTCCAGGGGCTTCAGTCACGGTATTTGAGAAGGGGAGGATCGGAGGCCGTGTAACTACATTAGAGGTGGATGGGCGGGAATACGAGGTCGGGGGGTGCATCATTCATCCAGCCAACAGGGATTTCATATTTAATTATTGAGCCTTTAAATTTTATACTAATATAAGGCCTTTAGTATTCTAGAGGCCTCATTGTGTGATTCTGATTTTTACAAAGCAAAGTTAAATTAGCAAAATAAGGCTTATCTACTTAGAAACAATAAGATCAGAAAATATATCAAAATTAGGTGACAAATCCTTTAGCTTTTTATCATGAAAAATTATATCTTTGGATGTATATTTTCTGGACAGGGAAATACATTTTTTGTTTAATAACTATTTTTGGGTAACTGTGGTTATATATGTGAAATTCGTGCTAGACTTATGTTAGAACACCTAGACCGATGTCAGCTGGTGAAAGCAAGCGGGGAAGAGACCAGTAGTTTAAGTATTATACGCAATGGAGAAATTATTTATCAACAAGATAACAGCTGGTTGTCATCTCTTAAAGCTGTCCTACGCTATGGTCTCTGGTCCCTGGCAAAAATGGAGTATTTTATCGGGAACTTGTTGAGTAACTTCGCTGAAATTTATCCTAAACTAAACGCTGGAGACGCCTTCAGCTCTGTATCTGACCTCCTGGATGGTATGAGCCCTGTGTCCCGGAGCGGTGAGGTGTCCCATGAGATGCTGGAGTTGACCAGGGTGTCCCTCAAGGAGAAGATGAAACATCTCTCTATGGCTGATCTACTGATCGAGGAAATAGGAACTGTTGCCACCAAGGTTAACTACGGACAGTTTCCTGGCATGCATAGTTTTGTTGGATCTGTATCCCTAGCAGGAATACAGGGTGGACTCTGGAGGGTACAGGGTGGGAACTACAAAATACCAGAATGCTTGATTTCCAAGTCCGGAGCTAAATTGATAATAGCTAAGGTAAATACTGTTGAGAAGCTGGGAGGTGTGTACAATCTTGGATACACAACTGAGAAGGGGACAGAAACAGCTGAGTTTGATATTGTTGTGCTTGCTCTACCCCTTACTCAGGATACGAAAAGCCTAGAGATTGTCGGTGTACCAGGAGCAAAAATCTTCCCTGGCAAGTACCAGAGAACCCTGGCATATATCGTTCAAGGTTCGCTCAACTACACAGGTCTTGGAGTAACAGTCGATTGGGCACAGACAGAGAACTTCTTCTTTGTCGATGCGGCCGAACCAATTGCATCTATCGGCCGTCTCACCCCCGTTGACTACAATCCTTACTCTGACAAAGATATTGCAACGGTTTACAAGATTTTCTCCAGATTGGAATTAAGCAAATCGGAGATTGGTAAATATTTTTCCTCTGTAATATCTGTGGATACCTTGGATTGGTTGGCTTACCCGGATTATTCAACATATCCCGGCCTTTCCAGCTTTCAGTTAGAGGACGACCTCTACTACCTGAACAATATTGAATGGGCGGCCTCGGCAATGGAAATGTCAGCTTTATCCGCCAGGAATATTGTTAATATTATCAAGAGTAGACAATCAGAGACAGTATTAAAGAACCCGGAAAATACTCCTCAAAAATCTACCTCCAAGGTTGACCCCAAAGCTGAACTTTGACCTTGAAACTTTTGAAAAAGGGGACATATTTTTGAGATTTTTTTATCATAATGTAACTGAATTGATACAATTTAAGGGTAACATTGGGAATAGTTTGTGACGCTTTTTAATTAAAGTGTGAACGAGAATTATGTTGTTAAATTTCTTCAACATGCATTTTTATGTACTCAAACGGGCTGTGATTAAAATGGGAAAGTTATTTTTTGGATAAGATTTTTTTTTCAAAAAGATGAAACAAAATGTACTTTTTCAGACTTGTTGACGTGAAAAATGGGATTGTCGAGTTTGGTGTACCAGGGGATTACTAAGAGAACCTCCACGATGGTATTCACCATATGTGGTAAGTATTTGAAGTCCTGAGGAGTGAAATATTTTCCTCAACAACTATTCCCCCCCTCTCTATTTTGAAAATCTTATTTTTCTTCAGATGTTAGATATGTTTTTTTTTGCTGGGTAAATAAATGATTTTTTAGGGAAACCAAATAAGTTTTTGGATTAAAGCTTTAAAGTATGAAAAAGATAGAAAAAACTTGCCTTTTCACTTCCCACTTCTCCTTAAGGACCCTAATTGAAACCTGAACTTTTTAACTTCTAGTGTAAGTTATTTTCTTTAAGCTTCTCCACTTTTCTTTTACAATGATAAAAAAAAAGTTGAGCCAAATTAAAGTGCAAATGTAAGTGTTAATGTTATGTACATCTTACAGTGAGCGTTATGCTTTTATTGGTCAAAAAGAAAGCTTTTTAGAACTTATCAAAAAATAGAATGAAAGTCCTATTGTGTATGGATTAGAAAGTTTTTTTTAGAGCTTATCAAAAAATAGAATGAAAGTCCTAATGTGTATGGATTAGAAAGTTTTTTTTAGAACTTATCAAAAAATAGAATGAAAGTCCTAATGTGTATGGATTAGAATAAAGTTTCTTTCTCAAATCGGCAGCGCGTCTTTACCCCTTTTCAAAAATCTTAAACTTTCTCATTAATATTTGTTTGTTTTTAGTCGGAGCCCTGCTGTTTGAGCGAGGATTTGACGCTGCCGCAGAATACATCTGGAACGAGAACAACAAGGGGAAGCTGTGGAAGGATATCAAGCACAAGTACGAGGTTGCCGAGGAGTAGATCAACAACCTGGAGCTCAACCCGTCCTTCAGGGTTCAGTTCCAGGCTCATGGTTCATCTCCAACTTTATCTTTCCAGTAGTATTGTAATTAGCTGATTTTCAGACAAAATGGCCTCCAGGAATCTTGCAGTTCTCGCCAGACAGTTTTCTACCTCCAGCCCAAATGCTGTGCTGGTAAGAGATAAAAAGGGACTGTCGATGTAATTTCAATTGACCCTCTATTTATAGAGTGGCATGCCCGATTTACAACGGTGCTTTTAAAAGCCTTTCTATTTCTTAAACTATAATAGTAGATAAATTGAGGTCGGCTATAATGAACAGCGATTAATTGAATTAGGTACGGATAGTTGAACTACTTATATCCCAGTGAGGAGTCGTTGTTCCCCGACCAATTACTTTTCGGTATTCTGACATCTGATCGCTCTAAAATCTTCAGATCCTTACCAAACAAAATAGATTTTACGGTGCAACTGCAAAGTCGTATGAAATGTGTTGTTAAAAATATTTTTAATTTTCTTTTAGTTTTTTTCATAACTGTATGGTGCCTAGATCATTGTTTTAAGATGAATTAAAAAATCAATTACCTATATTATGTACTGTGTTATTGGGTTGGTGCGCACCCCTGTAGCTGTAAATGGTAATGATTGTATTACGTTCTGTACTGATATTGGGTTGGTGTGTATCCGTTTAGCTGTATAGGTAATTATGGTATTATATATTGTACTGTTATTGTGCAGGTGCGTACTCCTGTAGCTGTACACGGTATTGATGGTATTGTGTACTGTCTTTTATTGTGTAGGTGCGTACCCCTGCAGCTGTACACGGTATTGATGGTAATATGTACTCTACTGTACTGTTGTTGTGTAGGTGCGTGTATCCCTGTAGCTATACACGGTATTGATGGTATTATGTACTGTACTGTTATTGTGTAGGTGCGTACCCCTGTAGCTGTACACGGTATTGATGGTAGATACGCCTCTGCTCTATACTCTGCTGCTTCTAAGCAGGAATCAGACTCAATCAATCAAGCACATCCTACAATTCTAACAAAATTTTTACTAAATTTTTGGATATTTAAAGATACCTTTTATTTTCTTCCAATTTTGTTGTTGTCAAGAAGTACCCTGGTGGAGCTGGAGTAACGGTTTTAGAAGATTTTTGATAAAAAAAATAAGATTTATTTAATCCGGATCCGCAAGATTTTTTCCACCGCTTCTTTAATCTTGATACCTAAACAAAATCTTTTTCCTTCTTGATACTTAAATTAAACAAAAAGTTTTTACTTTTACTTCTTGCAAATATTCCCACTGGGCAAAGGAAGGGGAAAGGGGAAAGTTTAAAAGGAAGGGTGAAGATATAAGCTCCTAATCATAAAACAAATAAAATAGCCCTTCCCCTCCCCCAACTGTTGACTTGAGTCTGATGTTTGAGCAGAAGTCCCTGGAGGCAGTAGAGAAGGATCTCGTCAACTTCGCCGCAACCTTGAAGACCGACCCTAGGCTAGCAGACTTCCTCAAGGATCCTTCCATTAAGAAATCCGTGAGTTTTTTTATCTATCCGACTATTTAAAAGTAATATGGTGGCATATTTTATAGTACACATTTTCTGGCTGGATGATTTGATTGATTGGTTTGATCAAGTTGAAGCTGGATGGTTTATTTGATTGATTTGTTTGATCTAATTGAAGCTAGCTTATTTGATTGATTGATTTAGTCTAGTTGAAGCTGGATGGTTTGTTTGATTGATTGATTATTGGTTTGATCTAGTTGAAGGTAGATAGTTTGATTGATTGATTGATTTGATCTAGTTGAAAGTGGATGGGTTGAATGATTGATTATTTGATTTGATTTAATTTAAACAGGATAGTTTTATTGATTGATTGATTGATTTTTGATTTTTGATTGATTTGATCTAGTTGAAGCTGGATGGTTTGGCAGGAGTAGCAGACAAGATGAAGTTGAACCCTCTCAGCAAGAACCTTCTTCTCTCAATGGCTGAGAATAACAGGTTCTGTTTTCAAGAGAAAAAAGATTTCTCTGTTACTATTAATTAATAAATGATTTATGAAACCGAAAGAAGAATAAAAATAATCAAATAATGAATTTAGGTTCACCTTCATCCCTGCAGTAACCAGTCTTTTCTCAACCATCATGTCCGCACACAGGTCAGTTTTAAACCTTTATGTCCGCACACAGGTCAGTTTTAAACCTCCATGTTCGCACGGCACATAGGTCGGTTAAAGGTTTATGTCCGTACACAGGTCAGATATTCCCTCACATGTCAGTTTAAAACCTTTATGTCTTCACGCAGGTCATTAAAAACCATTTGATCGCACATAGGCCAGTTTAAAACCTTTACATCCGCACACAGGTCAGTTTAAAACTTCAAGTCTGCACACAGGTCAGTTTAAACCTTTATGTCCGCACACAGGTCAGTTTAAACCTTTATGTCCGCACACCGGTCAGTTTAAACCTTTATGTCCGCACACTGGTCAGTTTAAACCTTTATGTCCGCACACAGGTCAGTTCAAAATCTTTTTACTTGCACACAGGTAATTTTTATACCTAAGGATTCTCTCGTTTATGTATATTTTAATAATAATGAAATCAATAAGGTTGATAAAGTGATATTATTTGACGTATTAAATTATAAGAATATTTTTCCGAGTATTAAACGTCAATTTCGTGTTTATGAAAATAGAATATGGAAATTGAAACAACAAGACCCGAAAAAAGAATATGACATCATCAATGATAACTTATTAGGCGTAAAATGGCGAATTATTTGCGCCCATCAGTTTTGGTTACCTAAAACTAGGAAAAATATTATATTAATTTTCTCAGTTAATTCTTAATTGATGACTTGTTCGAGCAAGCCATAAACTTTTTGCCCCATTGTTTCTCTTCGAAAAAAGCAATATTAAATATGATATTTATTAAAAGTTTCACAACTATAGACTTACGTAGTAAAAATTGCATAATGATGTATAGGGGTGAGGTTGTCTGCACCGTGACTACCGCCAAGGCCCTGGATGCTGCTATGCAGAAGGAGGTCGAGGGAGCCATGGCTGGATTCCTCAAGAAGGGAGAGAAGGCACACATCACCTACAAGGTATTGTTAGTCATTTAATAGATTCATTGAATATTTTTTTAATAGTTTTGTTCATAAAATGATTAGCAAGTTTTGTATATCAAATTCATTGATTAACTCATTAATTTTTTTTATTAATTCATTCTTTCATAAATTCATTAATTGATTATTTGATCTAATAGATTTATTGATTGATATATCGATTGATTGATTCATTGATTGAATAAATGATTCACTGTTTGATTCATTGATTGATCCTTTTCTCGACTCATTCATTCAATGCTTCATGCATTCTTCGTCGATTTATTCATTTATCGATGCATTGATACATTGATACATTGATTCAATCATTGATTCATTCAATGATTATTCATTAATTCATCATTCATTAATTCATCATTCATTGATTCATCATTCATTGATTCATTCATTGATTCATTCTTACTATTAGTAAATTATTGGAATTATGATTGAAACTTTCTAAATTCAGGTTGATGCTTCCATCATCGGTGGAATGGTTGTCTCTATCGCTGACAAGTTCTGCGACATGAGCATGGCCACCAAGCTAAACAAGTACTCAGACCTGCTGAAGGCTGCCGCTTAAACCTGATCTTTTATCAGAATCAGTTAGTAAAAGTTTATCAGCCGAATCAGCTGAACTAAAGCACACAGCATCAGCTCATCTTTTAGTTGGTTTAGCTGATAAATCAACGAGTAGTGGGGGTTAAACATTTAATCTTGCAAAATCTGATTTTAAGTTGGAATCTGTTTGATTGTAAAACTGGTTTTTCTGCGATATTCTTGTTTAAATATTTGGTCTCCGTTTACGAATAGTTTATTATATATAAATTACTTCCAGACAGAATGCCAGCCCTCGCAGAACCCCTCCGTGTTTCCCCCCTAATTAAGGTAAGCCACAAAAGTTAAAATTCCAAAAAAATATTTTTTTTTGTATACAAGAAATGTACAAATCCAGCCTTTGTTGACGTAGAGCATATTTTTCTAAGTATTTTAACCTTCTAAGATTTAAAAACCTTTTTATTTTCTTGAGAATCGCCCCCCCCCCTCCCAGCTTTTTGAAATCAAGTTTCCCTTCAAAATCTAGTTGTTTGCCAGGAGCGTAAAAACATTTTTTTAATTCGCTGAATTTTGAAAAAAAAAACTAATTCACAACCTTGCATGATTGTTGTTTATCTAGACCTGCAGATGGACTGCCCTAATTGCTGGTATCTACTGGGGAGCCCAGAGATACAAGGCCAACAAGGCTACTGAAGACGAGGTATAAAACTAAAAAGCAACTAAATTTTAAACTTTTAGGTATTTTATCCGAAAGTTCAAAGGAGGTTTTTTTTGGGGAGAATTTTTCTTGCCTGGTTCATTTGATCCATAATTTACCAGATTCTTAATTCAAAATAGAACTGGGATTTATATTGTATAGCAGTAACCCGTCCACAGGCTGACGATGAAGAAATCTTCTATGGCCAACTACGAAAGTAGAACATATTTATTTATAAAAAAATTTACACAAAGTTGGGGAAAGATAACGAGACCCTGTCTCGTCTCCGCTAAAATACAAGTTATGATTCGAAAATCGATGGCCACATTTTATTTTTAAGGGGTGGGGAGAGAAGGGAGGAGACTGCTTTCTTTCAAACTTTTCAGCTTGTGAATTTAATCAAATTGTAAAAAGAAGAATTTAAATGATAAATCCTAAAATGCTGATGAAAATATATATTTAGATCCGTGCCTACAACGCCAAGATGGCCCCTGTCTGGGATGCAGAGAAGGCCGCCAAGGCTGCCGCCGCTAACCGTGAGAACATGATCTATCTTGCTAACGCCACTGGAACCCCCATTCCCAAGGATTTTTAGGTAATTTTTCAATTTTTCGAATATCTATTTTAGAAAAATAACTCTTCCACGACGCATTAGAATAGTTGCGGAACCAGTTTTCTCAGAAACATAAACCATGATTGTGAACAAGGCTATTTCTTTTTACTAAATGATGTTTGTTTACATTCAAACTAGATTTATTAGAGCCTGGTTCCTCACAGTAGGATGTGATGGTGAACATATAAAGATATACGACATACTCTCTGGGGTAACCTGTTACCTTCGTCAAAACATCCCCTTTTTCAGATTTGAAAAAACATTGTTAGCAGAAAGGAATTATTTTTTAAGATTAGTTTTTTGATTTTTGGGCCCAAACAAAATAAGAAGTCTCGGGGTTCGAAAATAAATTCGTCTTAATTGGGAATTTAGAATTTTTTTAGGGTTATTGTGTATATTTCAAATTTGTGAACAATCAAGTAAATCTTATTTTTTTCAGATGGATTTGTGAGAAGTTGGTAGTCGAGTCCCTGCTCTAGAAATATATTTACAATACACTATCTGTTCAGCTCGTATTTAATAAACATATGTTTTAATAGTTTTAAATCTTCATTTCATGGTTTCAGACAGAATGTGGAACGTGATATCCTAACTAAGGGTAGAATGTTGCCTGGAACGGGTGGGTTTAAGTCTCTACCCTGCCCATTTTTCGAGGATGGGAACTGTAATCGACCTTTCTGCCATTTTAAACATATTAAATTAGGGATATAATCCAACATTCTTTTATATTTGTAGTCGATATTGTTTAGTAAGTTCTACATCTATGTATTCAAATGGGCTTTTAACGTAATTTCAAGTGGCCCTCCAAGAAAAGATGGCAATGCCATAATTTGAAACCTTAATCTGATTAATGCTGTGGAAAATGTTGTCGTATTTGTGACTAAAAAGTGTTCAATTCTGATAATCTTCCATTGCTTTTTACAAGTTAAGAACATTTAGGTAAATTTCGCAGATTAACTAAAAATTAACATCTCTAATCCAAGTAACGTTCGATAACAGTGTGCATCGGCTATTATCGTTTTTGAATGGAGGACTACTTAAAATTTCTTTTACGGTCTTTAATCTTTAAATTAATTAGAATCTTAATCCTGATTTTATC
This sequence comes from Eurytemora carolleeae, assembly GCF_000591075.1. Lineage (NCBI taxonomy): Eukaryota > Metazoa > Arthropoda > Copepoda > Calanoida > Temoridae > Eurytemora > Eurytemora carolleeae. The sequence continues at coordinate 81,133 of NW_019396364.1, read as the reverse complement.
ACATGGATTATTAGGTAGAATTCGTACAATAGGTGGCAATGAGGTTTTTAACAAATAATGCATGATATAATTGGTTTCAAATGTGATAAAGCTTAAACCCGTTTTTTAAACAAGTAGGCAATTAATTAATGAAAGACCATGAAGTACATAAACTGTACAATTTTCTTCACCAACTGAAGCACTTTTGTTCACGTTTATTAACATTTTAAGTATTTTGTACGACAAAGAAAATACACGTATGTACACGTTATATATTTGGGTTTAATCTTAAAAATCTTAAAAGAAATTGTTTGGAGGAAACCGGCCCCGTGGCAAGAAGAAAATGACCCAAGAATTTTTAGTTTCATCAGCTGATGTTATAATTAAATTAATGTGAGGTTTGAACTGAACCTGTTCATGGGTTATTCTGAAATTAGATTAATCCTTGTGTGTTGTCTATCTTGGGATCAATTGCATTGATCTCCAGTTAATTAAAACCTACGGATTCTTATGTTAAGATTAAATCAATGTGAGGTTTGAACTGAACCTGTTTATGAGTTTTTCTGAAATTAGAGTAATCCTTGTGTGTTGTCTATCTTGGGATCAATTGCATTGATCTCCAGTTAAGACCTACGGGTTCTTATTCGATATCCCGTGTTGGACACACCCTGCTGCCATAACTTATTATTAGATGATGATTTAGCTTAAAAGTTCCCACATTCGAAATACAGATTAAGATTTATAGATTAACGATATTAAACATAATAATTCTGACTCCTAGCATGGCAGAGTTAGTTAGGAGAACTTGCATTTTTACAAGACTAGTTGACTGAAAAGAAAATACACCGAATGAGAGGGATTTAAAATGATTTCATGTTATTGTCGTACAGAATATTTTAAACTTTTGTTTTTGGCAAAGTTCTTTATTATAAAATTCTAATACAAATGACTCAAATGTTATTATAAATGACGATTCAATTAGATTTATTTCTTCTAAAATGTAATTTTTTTTTCTTTAATGCTTTGACATTGACAATAAGTAAAACTGTTAGTTAAATTTAGACTAAAGAGTTAATTTGATGAAGTCGACCTGCCCTTTGAGATTCTTTAGATACTTAAAAATATATCGAAATTCAAAGGACGCATTAAAAATCAAAATGAACAACAGCAAGTTATTACAGTCGATTATTAAAATTTGCTCTGGACACTGGAGAAGTTTTTAAATTGTAAAACACATATGTCCAAACCTGACATTCGTGTCAGGTTTGAATCATATGCATATTTTGGAACTTGTGTCCCCTGCAATGATGTTATGGAATCTCTTGAAAGGAAATGTTCATTAAAAATATGTTTATATTTTCCTTTATGTCGCTAGGGGTAGGAATTATATGAAAAATAACTTTTCTAGGTTGGGAACACATAAATTTCCCAATTTTGAATTGTTAAATTGGATAGATTTGAGAATATTGGATTAAATCTAGACTGTGAAAATGTATCCGTCCCAGCTACCGATGCATACATCACCGCTCCGTCCATACACTCCGGTTGGGAGCCGGAGAATAATCCTGGATACCAAACCAAACCCGGATACAGTACCGCCCCCTCCAGCTGCACTACAATGCAGTACAGTACACAGGGTACTGCTAGCTGCAGCACAAACAGCAATTCTTCAGGAATATTTAAATTTTATCTATTTATGCTTCATTTTAGATAGTTAGTTATTTTTGTTTTGTGTACCAAATTTTTAATAATTATATTTTTCAAACCTCAAATAATCTCATAGATTTTGTATGCACAACTTTCTTAATTGAATTTTTCATTTTGTGCAATAATAGGCAGACAATTGTCTGGTTTGTCTCGCAAATGAATTGATTATAAACAACAGAATAAACGTTTTTGAAAAAGAAAATATTGACTGAACAGAATATGGACCAGTTCCTACCACTGCTCCCCCTCCTTCTGTAGCTGCTTCTGCTTCTGTAGCAGCATCTGGAGTTCCAGCTGTTGTTAATGATGCTGCTGCCACTTCAATTAATGCAGCTCCGACTTCTCTTCTTGCTTCCGGAGGACAAGGTGGTCTACTTTCAGGAGGACTCACTGGAGAACAAGAAGGAGGACAAGTAGGAGAAATTGCAGGAGGAATTGCAGTAGGCCAAGCAGGAGGACAAGCAGGAGGACTTGCAGGCGGACAAGCAGGAGGATTAGCAGGGTTAATTGGACTTGGAGGATTAAGTGGACTAGGAGGATTAGGTGGACTAGTGGGACTCGGAGGACTTGCTGGAGCCCAAGCAGGTGGATTAGGTGGACTAGGTGGACTAGGTGGATTATCTGGACTAGGAGGATTAGCTACAGGACTAGTTGGTGGACTGGAGCAGCAGCGTTTAGAAACCTTGATCCAAGATGCTGTTCGTAAGGTAAAGTTGAAGGGATTGTTATTTTGATTTTTCCATCGAGTACCATTTTTACTCTGATGAATTAATTTAATGAACATTAATGTGTCTAGAAGTAAAATTACATCATTTTAAAGGTTGTAGAAGCCATCTTATCTTGTCTAACAAACTATTATAATTGATGTCTTCATGACATTATTTTTTATTTCAGGTTTTGTTGGGAGAACTTGCTCAAGTAGTGAAACCACAGGAATTTCATCTATACTCTTTTTGTCATTTAAAGTTGACTCTTTTTTCTCTTTGTTTTTTCCCCGAAAAATTATGTTGTCCTACTCAACAGGAGGTTTCAACAGATACTGTTAAGAAAAATAAAAAATCTTTATCCAAATCTTTGATGATGATTTCTATTTGACCAAAAATACCAAAGTCGTTTTCACAATTTTCAAGTATTATTTTGATCTTTAGAAAACATTCGGCTACCAATGGTCAAGCTGAAATATTAACAAAAGCTCCCTAACTCGGGTAAATATTAACAAAAGCTCCCTAACCCGGGTAAATATTAAAAAAAGCTCCCTAACCCGGGTAAATATTAAAAAAAGCTCCCTAACCCGGGTAATTATTAAAAAAAGCTCCCTAACCCGGGTAAATATTAAAAAAAGCTCCCTAACCCGGGTAAATATTAACAAAAGCTCCCTAACCCGGGTAAATATTAAAAATGTATTCCTTTGCATATTATCTTGATTAATCATTTCCAACCTTTTGATTTTTTAATGCTTTTATTCGCTGAATTCGGGACAATGGTATGTTGCGGGGAACCAAACATTAATTTATAAATTATCAAGAACGGTGAAAAAAACTCTCTTTTTTAATTTCATTTCCAATTTTTCCACCTTGCAGATCGTCAGATATCACATTTTTACTTAATTAAAGAGTGTAGTTTACCCCTAGGTTGAGGTGAAGGAGGAGGTGGATGATGATATTATTGTCGAGTACTGTGATATTAAACCAGCAAATCAGGCCCAGGTCAAATCAGGTCAAAATTTATTCTTTATTCTTGAATTGGAATTAAAATTGAGTTAAATGTTAAGTGACCCTCCATTTATTAGCCTTTGGAGTGATGTGTTCTATTCTCAAGGGTGTCCTTTAAGCATTTATCTGAGTAACAATGAGAAGATATAGTCGTTTTCCTTTTTTAAAATTTTTTTTTAATTCTAACAAATTTCTTCATTGTTTCTGACAGTGCTTAGGATCCGGATCCGGATCCGTTGGATCCGCAAGATTTTGGCTTCCTTGATCCGGATACGCAAAAATCCGCATCCAAGGGGTAAAATATCAACCAAAAACTGCAAAAAAAAAATTTTTACTCCAAAAACCAAAACCAAAAGAGAGATTATAAAAATTTCATGGTTCATAAAGTTTTAGGATAAAAATATGCGAAAAAATAAAACAAAAATTTGAAAACTATTTTTTTGTTAAAAAAATTCAGTAAATCTTAAAGAAATGACCTGGATCTATTTTTTTCCAGAGCGGATCCAGGATCCGGATCCGGTTCCGCATCAAAATTAAATGGATCCTAAGCACTGGTTTCTGAGATCACTTAAAATTAGGGCACAGTTCCCTTGAATGTAATAAATTGACTGAATCCTATGTTTTCCCCTCAGAGTGGACAGATGAGAGCCTCAAAGCTAGTGTTGAACCAAGACCAAAAATATTCATACCTACCCCGGATATACCGGTATACAACCCTACTCCGATATCGGAACTAGAGAAGAGGAAAAGTTTGGAGCAAGCAGAACCCGTGCCTGGACCTTCAACACTAGCAGGTTAATTTTTCCTTTTTCCAGTCTGTTTCCCCCAATAGAAGGTTTTATCTCAACTTTAAGGATAAAAATGTGGTTGATGGGATTTTTTTAAAGAAAAAGTAAGAAACATAAATGATGAAGCTTGTACGTTATTTGACCATTTTTAATTTTCCTGTTCCCCCCCCCCTTCCGATCATTTTCATTTTAATCTTTTGAATTTCAATTTCAATGTTTAGTATTAGTATTAAAGAAGCCCCCCAAATTCCTTAGATTTATTCCATTCTAGAAGTCACTATAATTTAAGAATATATGCAGTATGCACTTTGCACCTTTAACCAATTTTTTGTGTATTGCAGGCATATCCAGTGGCGTAGTAGCGGCAGCATCATTAATATCCAATAAACCTGCTCTTAAACCTAAACTTACTAAAGGTAAGAATATACAATGAACCTGCTCTTAAACCTGAACTAACTGAAGGTAAGAATATTCAATAAACCTGCTCTTAAACCTAAACTAACTAAAGGTAAGAATATTCAATAAACCTGCTCTTAAACCTAAACTAACTTAAGGGAAGAATATTTAATAAACCTGCTCTTAAACCTAAACTAATTAAATGTTAGAATATCCAATAAACCTGCTCTTAGACTTAAACTAACTAAAGGTAAGAATATCCAATAAACCTGCTCTTAAATCTAAACTAACTTAAGGTAAGAATATCCAATAAACCTGCTCTTAAACTTAAACTAACTAAAGATAAGAATATCCAATACATGGAATTGGATATATCGCCGTTTTTTACAACAGTATGTTCATTATTTAGGAAAAAAAACATTTTCGTATTCTGCTCCGGAGAAATCTGCTGATGCTGTCTTCGGGGATATGGGAGACATGAGGTAGCAAATCAATCCAATCAATTAAAATCAAATTAATCAAATCAATCAAATCAATCAAATCAATCATCATTGACCAATTAAATTAGGATTTAAGCAAACTTTAGAATCAATCAAATAATCAGTCTTTCAATGAATCAATTAAGCAAAAAATCAATGATTCAAAAATTAATTGAGCATAAAAACAGTCCATTTATCAATCAATCAATCCAATTTTATTTCTTACACGTTTTCAATCAACGAAGCTATTAGAAGTTAAGAATCTCTTAATTAATTAAAAAGATATTTAGCAAAGAAATTTTGATTATCTAACTAAAAGTATCAATCAATTAATTCGCTCAGTTAAAAGGAAAACTATTTAATTTTTCTAATAAAATTTCTCAATAATTTTGTTAACTTTTCGCAATAAATTAGAACTAAATTAATTTCTCAGACATTAAAAACAAAAATTTTAATTAAAAAAAAAAATTTATTTAATTACTTTTAGTGAATCTGATGAAGATTTGGAGACCCCTGATGTATTGGGATCAATTCTCAAGGTTTTTAGTTTTTAGTTTAGTGGAAAATATTCTCAAGGTTTATAGTTTTTAATTCAGGGGAAAATATTCTCAAGGTTTATAGTTTTTAATTTAGGGGAAAATATTTTCAAGGTTTATAGTTTTTAATTTAGGGAAAAATATTCTCAAGGTTTATAGTTTTTAGTTTAGTGGAAAATATTCTCAAGGTTTATAGTTTTTAATTCAGTGGAAAATATTCTCAAGGTTTATAGTTTTTAATTTAGTGGAAAATATTCTCAAGGTTTATAGTTTTTAATTCAGTGGAAAATATTCTCAAGGTTTATAGTTTTTAGTTTAGGGGAAAATATTCTCAAGGTTTAAAGTTTTTAGTTCAGGGGAAAATATTCTCAAGGTTTATAGTTTTTAATTCAGGGGAAAATATTCTCAAGGTTTATAGTTTTTAATTCAGGGGAAAATATTCTCAAGGTTTATAGTTTTTAGTTTAGGGGAAAATATTCTCAAGGTTTTTAGTTTTTTATTTAGGGGAAAATATTCTTCAGGTTTATAGTTTTTACTTTCGTGGAAAATATTCTCTAGGTTTATAGTTTTTTATTTAGAGGAAAATATTCTCTAGGTTTATAGTTTTTAATTTAGGGAAAAATATTCTCAAGGTTTATAGTTTTTAGTTTAGTGGAAAATATTCTCAAGGTTTATCGTTTTTAATTCAGTAGAAAATATTCTCAAGGTTTATAGTTTTTAATTCAGTGGAAAATATTCTCAAGGTTTATAGTTTTTAATTTAGGGGAAAATATTCTCAAGGTTTAAAGTTTTTTATTTAGGGGAAAATATTCTCTAGGTTTATAGTTTTTTATTTAGGGGAAAATATTCTCTAGGTTTATAGTTTTTAATTTAGGGAAAAATATTCTCAAGGTTTATAGTTTTTAATTTAGGGAAAAATATTCTCAAGGTTTATAGTTTTTAATTCAGTGGAAAATATTCTCAAGGTTTATAGTTTTTAATTTAGTGGAAAATATTCTCAAGGTATGTAATTTAGTGGAAAATATTCTCAAGGTATGTAATTCAGTGAAAAATATTCTCAAGGTATGTAATTTAGTGGAAAAAATAAGGTTACGGGAAGATCAACAAGTTTTAGTACCATAAACTATTCACTTCCCTACAAATAGATCTTTACACATTGAGTCAATTACCTAGACATTATTTTTTGCATGAAACTTTTTTATTTTCGCTTGTCTTTGTGCTGTAGAAATCCACGAGAAGCTTATCAGAATTTCCACTTTATGTGATGGGTTTTTAACACAGACCATTCAAGGGACTAAAGAGTAGATTGGTGTTTCTGTTTCATAACAGTGCCCTCTAACCTTTGCTTGATTGATCCAAGATGACGTCTTATCCTTGTGTACAGTTTTACAGTTGGCTCTTTTCTTACAGGAAGGGAACAAGAGTGGGGTTCTCACTGGGGGAATCAGAAATACTTTTGAAGAGGAAGTAAGTAAATCAAGAAATAAAATTAAACAAACATTATTTTGTAAGTATTGATATTCATTCCCCGCTTTCTGCATAGCTTTTCCTGTGCTGTGCTCAATGAATGTTAGACTTACTCTCAGAGGAGAATTTATGNATCTATGTACATTATCTGCTGACTGTTCTAGTCTGATCTATGTGCATTATCTGCTGACTGTTCTAACATGATCTATGTACATCATCTGCTGACTGTTCTAGCCTGATCTTTGTACATTATCTGCTGACTGTTTTAGCCTAATCTATGTACATTATCTGCTGACTGTTCTAACCTGATCTATGTACATTATCTGCTGACTGTTCTAGCCTGGTCTATGTACATTATCTGCTGACTGTTCTAACATGATCTATGTACATTATCTGCTGACTGTTCTAACATGATCTATGTACATTATCTGCTGACTGTTCTAGCATGATCTATGTACATTATCTGCTGACTGTTCTAGCATGATCTCTACCTACCACGCGCAACTATTTTCAAAAGTTGGTCGTCCGTGGACATCTTATTCATTATCTGATGGCTGTTCTAGCATGATCTTTGATCTAGGTCATCAAGGAACGGTGGAAGTTGCTGAAGAAGAAGCTGGACAAGGAGGAGAAGGAACAGGCCAGGGAGGAGGGAGAAAATTTTGAAGAAGAAGAAGAAGAAGAAGAGGAAGAAGAAGATCAAACAATCGATCAATGTGACAAGGTATATTAGAGATAGTTCATAGATATTATAAATGATTTTTGGACAATGAATTAGTGTCTTGACTTTTAAACCTAGTCACTCCAAGGTTATTTGATGGAGTTTATGTGAAAGATCCAGAGACTGGCAGGGGGTCAGAGAGCCAAACTATTTGATCTTTCTTGGTTTTTATTTTCTCTGGAATGAATGCCACATATGGTACATGTGATAAAAACAGAATTATAAATAACTTTAATAAACCATTAAATAGAGCAAATTTCAGATGAACTTTTAAATGTTCTTTTTCGTAAATATTCACCAAAACAATCGAACATATTTTTTTAGATTTATTTCTGAAACACTGAAAAGTTTTAATTATTTTACGTTGCAGGTTTCTAGTTCTATTGGGGATGTGGAGAAGGGACAGGATAAAAAGGTAAACCTTTTTTTACTTTTAACAGACTTGAATAATAATTCCTTTTATTAGGAAATTCAAAGGTAAGAAAAAAAATGTAATGAAAATTTTCATTAAAATGTTTTGTTTTGGTAGAAAGATTGTTTTTAGAATTCTATCTTTAATCTGTAGATTGAGAGTAAAGAGGAGAAGGAAGCAAGACTTCTGAAAGAAGAGGAGGAGGAGATTAAAAAACTTGAAGCGAAGAGGAAAATTCTTGAAGATTATTACAAATTTAAGATGAAAGAGAAACAGAAACCGGAAGAGACGGAAAAGAAGGATAACGAAGAGAAAGAGAAGAAGATGAAACGAGAAAAGGAAAGAAAAGACAATTTACTAGGGAAGGAAAAAAACAAATCGTCTGAAGAAACCTGGAGATTAAGTAAATCAAAACATTCACACTCGTCAAAACACAAACACTCGTCCAGAAGCCGGGAAAGATCAAAACATAGAGTTGAAAAGTCAAAATCGTCCAAGCACAAGTCAAGAAAAAGACGAGACAGTAGCAGCAGTTCAGAATCAGATTCTAATGATATTTCTGATTCGTCAGAGACGGATCACTCCAGCTCAGAGTCGGAGCAGGAGACAAGGAAAAGAAAGAGGAGAAAGGAAAGATCTAGACACAGCAAAAGTAAGAAGAAGAAAAGAGAAAGAAGTTCAAGCTCAGACTCGTCAGAGAGAAAAAGTAGGAAAAAAACTAGAAAATCGCCAGAAAGGAGTAAGCATAAAAAATCCAGCCATAGCTCTAAAAATAAAGATGTAAATAAGAAAGAAAAGTGCACTGCAGAGAAGTCTAAATCAAAACAAGAAATAATAATATCTCCCGAAATAAAATCTGATATTAAAACGGATCCTACTCCAGACCCAATCCCTGACTGTGATGCGACAGATCCATTTCTTATGGCAGAGCTTAAAATCAAGGAACTTTTAGGACTCAAGAAAACCGAGTTTACAACATCCGTTCCAAAACCTTTAAAATCAGAGTTAAAAATTGAACCTGAAGTTAATGTGTCGACGATTGACGATTTTAAAACTGAGGATAAATTTGGAACTTCTGACCTTGGTGTGTACAAACCGGAAATCAAGCTGCGTTGTTTCGCTGAGTTGGCCGGCGCCGAGAATCCGGTCGATCCTAGCACTAAGAATATTTTCGATGTTGGAGAAACTTTTGAGGAGATGGTTCGAAGGCATGAGCCTGGATGGCAGGACGTGGATCTAGGAGCTGGAACAGGATCTAACTTGGAGAATTCAAATGTAAGACGATTTAATATTTTTGAAAAAGTTGTAAGTTCAAGGCAAGATTAAACGAAAAGATGATAATTATTGAATGGAGGTTAAAGTAGAAGTAAAGTTGCAAGGTTTTTTTTAATAACCTTTTAATTTTTTAAATATATACTTCCGTTTTCATTATTAACTATATTCAGTCCTTTCAAATCTAAAAAAACCTGTTAAAAGATTTATATTTGGATTTAGGAGAGTTGGGATGAAAACCCGGGGAATCAAACCTCTTTCCTTGAAGCTATCTCGGCACCTGGAGTTAAAAAGAAGAAAGATGAAAAGCAGAAGTCCTCATCAACATGGGAAGATGGGGATAAGAAAGAAATGAGAAAAGACAAGGACAATGAAAAGATTCGAAAAGACGAAAAGTACAAGAAGGACGAGAAATGCAAAAAAGAAGAGAGATACAGAAAGGACGAGAAGCATAGAAAGGACGAGAAGCATAGAAAGGACGAGAAGCATAGAAAGGACGAGAAGCATAGAAAGGACGAGAAACATAGAAAGGACGAGAAACATAGAAAAGACGAGAAACATAGAAAGGACGAGAAGAAAAGAAAAGATGAGAAGAAAAGAAAATCAGTTAGGGAAAGATCTGGCGATGAAAGAATAAAGAGTGATCACAAAAGAAAGAGATCTAGATCAAGAGAAAGAGATTCGAAAGAAGAAAAAATCAAGAATAAGGACGAGAGCTCCAGGTGTGTCGAGGAACAGGATCAGGATGAGTTCAACGTATCTCCAGATAGGAGTTCTCCGCTGCCTGATTTTACTGAAGAGCTTGCACTTCTTCCAGATCTAGGAGAAGATGATATTGATGCAGGTACCGGGAAATTCAAAAAAAGATGAGGTTGCTTTTTTTGGAGCTTTTCATTCAGTATTGTGTCTTATGTGTAATTAATTGTGGAAAACGTATTTTTTTTCTCTGTTTTCTGTTACATTTTTCAAATATTTTTTTCCGCCTTAGCTTTTTCTTTTGCGATTTCTTCGTTCAATATATTCCATATGAAGTATGAGTAAAACCTAGCATGATCATTTTAGGAAAGTATTGAAAGTGTTTCTTTTATTGAGCCAGTTGTAAGCCATGATAAGCCGGGAGGTGCCGACCATAGCACTAACGTCCGGGTTGTGCATCTTCGAGCAAACTCTGTCCTTTTTACAGGATTGAATCCTGGTTACTTTTAACGTTAAGTAAAAGGTTTTTTAAAAAATCAATGCAAAACCTTTTTTTTGAGAATTTCTATTTTGTAAAATTTTTTTATACAGTGGCAATCAGAAAACAGTGGAATAATTGTCTTGCCTTTTTCTTTCTTTAAAGGGAGTGACCGGCTATGTAAGGTATTTGAACTGAGTATGTAGTGTTGTGGAAAACTTCTTTCGGATTCATTTGAGACATATTAAACTTTTTAAAGATCTGTAAATCCTGAGTTTAAGCGCAAATTCGACGTTCAAAACTCCTACTGTGGGGGTGGATACGTTTTCAGAATTAGTTTTTTAAATTATTGAATAACGACGACTTAAAATGTAAAAAAGTTCCACAACAAACTACAGACGTCATGTATAGGAACATGTTTAGAAAATAATAATTAATCTTATCATCGAAAATAAGTAATTTTGTTCAATTATTAGTTTCTATTTTCTCATTATACTGGTTTCTCATTATTCACAAAGATTTTCTGCGGATTTTTTGAATTATTTTTAAAAAGACGACATTTGAAGAATTTGAAGAAATCTGCGATTAAATTCAATGAAAATAAGAAATTCAATATAATAATGAAAACGAAATAATCGATTTTAGCATTGATTTATTGACAAATTTCATTTGAGAAATATGTTCCTAACCATCTAATTAAATTTCTGTATAATATTTACTTTATTTTTCGTTGTTGTTATTAAATAATTAAAAAAAAACTAATTCTGAAATCGTATCCACCCAAAAGTAGGAGTTTTGAACGTCCAATTTGAGCTCAAACTCAGGATTTACAGATCTTTAAGAAGTTTAATGTGTCTCAAATGAATCCGAAAGAAGTTTTCCACAACAATGCATAATCAGTTCAACTTCCTTACATAGCCGGTCACTCCCTTTAAATCATGGAGTTTTTAATTTGCAACTAATTTATTTTTGAAAATGAGGGTAAAACGACTATAAAACAAATTTCACAGCAAAAGTTCACATTTAAAAGAGAAACGTATTAATTAAGATATGGACGCAATGTTTGCTGGTATGGAGGAGGATGATGATGAGGAGCTCCAGAGGATTTTTAAGGATTACAAGGCAGGGGTTTATATATTCTTCAAAAAATCGTTACCCCCACTCTCCCCAAACCAGACTTCTTAAAAAGAAAGTTACCTCTCATACCTCTTAAAAATCATATCTCTCCTATCTCGTAAAAAATAATCCCCCCCCTCCCACCTCTTAAAAAATCATATCCTTCCAACTCTTAAACATCATTCCCCCCAGTAAAATAATGTTAGAGGGGGGGGGGAGTAAACTATAGAGTTAATGTCAAATTCCACCCCACCTCCCCTGAAAATATATACCACTATGATAAGGCGGAGACAAAGACCAGCCAGCATCAGGATCCGGCCAGAGCTGAACTGGCAGCTGTAGAGGTAATAAAGTAGGACCCATAAAACTGTGGAATATGAAAACGACATTTAAGCAATCGTATGTGTATTTTATGATGTTATAAAGCAAACAGTTATACCAAAAATCAAATTATTAAGAACTCTCACCAACCAATCCTTTATATAATTTATATTTACTTTAAGTATATGAGTGTTAGTGAGCTTACATTCAAGAATGTATTTAGTCCACCAGATATGAAATTGCGGTCAGTCTGACCTGGAGCAACTAATAGGTCTACTCCCTAGGACTGTTCACACTACACTTAATGATTAGTTATTATTTTATTATATACATTTACATTTTTGTATGATTATTAGAGTTAAAATTGTGTCATGCTTCATTATATATTTAAATATTTAGAAAAATAGCGAGGTTGAGGTTGGAGGACGGAAACGAGTTGCGTATCATGGTGCTAAGGAAAATGCAGAGTCTCGACGCCCCCTTCACCAACGGAAACCTCAGTTGCGGACTCCGGCCCAGGCCCTGATGGAGAGGTACAAGAGGTTACAGGAAATGCGGCAGCAGAATATCATTGAGAAGCGGCTAGAGCAAATGACTAGTGATGAAACTCCTGAACTTCCCTCTCAAAGGTTCATGTATTTTACTGTTAACAAAATCGTAAAATTTTTTACTTTTATTTTTTAATGATATTTTCAATTATTTCAATTTGGGATTGAGCATTTTAATTAACATTTAAACATAAGTTTAAGATGTCCCGTATTTGTAAAACGCCTAAAATGATTCACAAAAGAAAGAAACTATTTTAATATCAAAACAACTTGCTATCGCAGAATTTCTATAGATATAGAGGGCAAAAAATTAACCAAGATTTAACCAAGGGGTTAAAGGTTTTAGATCTTTCTTTTTAGGGGTTAAACAAATTACACTGACAATTTTTTGAACTTGAATTATAATCTAAAATTATTCAGTGATGGTGGAGGAAGACGAGTAGCACATCAACCTAAGGAAGCTGCTCCTGTTCTTAGTAAAATAAAACAACAGCTCATCAACAGACAACCCAGTTTAGATAGGTAAATATATATGTAGTTATTTATAAAAACATTACTGGGGTGTCATCCAGGCCCATAGTTAATTTCACTCCTCGGTACTTCCCATAACAATATATCTACATAGTACAGAGTACAGAGTACAGTGTACACTGAAGACTGTACACTCTACAATATAACTGAAGACTGTACACTGTACAATATACACTATACAATGTACCTATAGTCACTGTAAAATCACGCCTAGTGTCGTTTGTTGAATATTGACTAACATTATTATTGGAACGTTATATCTGTAAGGAAGAAAAGTTTGCGTATTTGCTAATTGTTTCGTTGGTTAAGTTGATGCAAATGTTGAAAAATATTAAAAGGAACAAATTTCCATATCTTGCAGGAAAAGTTATTTTGATAATAGATTTACCGTCAGAAGTGTTTAAAAAGTTGAAATCATTTTTGCGTATTTTCTAAGAAATGAGGCTGGTCCTAGTAGCTCTGGAGGACCGGAGTTACCATCAACTACTGCTCAGACTACTAAAGGGAAATCTCGTGTAGCACATACACCTACTAATGTAGCTGCCATCAAACCCATAGTCACGCCTGACCCAAGGAGTAAGGTACAATTGAAAATATTCGCGCTTTGTCTATTCTTTGTCAAACATATTTTACAAAACTTGTAGTGACAATGAACATAATTTGAAGTGGCCCTTTATATGTTCGAATGTTCGATTCACAACGGTATCCTTTTACCTTTGTCTGACAAAATATTGATGAGACATCCTTCTTTTTCTCTAGGAAAATTTATTATTTTCAATACTTCTTTTTATCTTGCTGATTTATACTGCTGAGACAAGGAAGTTGTTAGAATAGTAAGTCAAATGGTATTTGAATCGAGAATACTTTTACTTTTGGATGTAAAGTACATTAAGTGTAAAAATATTAAAGGTTACAATATTTAGGTTCCCAACAATATTCGACAGAGATACCTAAACTCTATAGTAGAGGAGTGTGTGAAGATCTATGCTGGAGATGAGCTGCAGGTAGGAACAGGATGGGTTGAGAATAATATCTGAATGCTTAAAGGGAATGTTTATCTATTTGAAAATACAATTAATAGCCAAACTTTTCAAATTAGGAACACTAATAAGGGTTACCTACATCTATCTATTATGACATCCCAATAACATGAATGTTACCAGGAAACCACCCCTCCTGGCAACCCTCTGCCTCACTTAGGAGTACATGGGTCACAGAGTTAGCATGACATGTGCAATGATACTGTTATGCCCGAGTGGAAGTAACTGAAGCCGTGAAGCCCCAACTACCGTGGCTTGTATCTACAGCCTTAATTTGTAAGAGAATGTTAGGTTTATCCTTATTTTCCTCCGACTCCTGGCCGAATAATTCAATGTTCTTTTTAGATTTCCTAATTCCATATTACGATTTATGTACTCTCTTCCCTGATCTAAAAAGCTTCAATGGTTCCCATCTAGGCTATAGTTCTATAGGCAAAAGCATCTCATAGGCTTCAAAGGTTCATAGGATGAGACTTTATAGACAACTCTACTGAATTTATACTGTCTGTTTCCTTATATTTATGATTCCCTGTAACTTTAAACTTGCTTCGTTCTTTGAAATAAAAAAGGCGATTAAAAAAATTATATTCAAGGTAGAAGATTTAATTCAACCTTGGAATTTGCATATTTTAAGAGTTTTAGGTCGTCTTTACAGTCTCGTTGTTGTTATTCCTGTACAGGGTGTCCCAATAATCATGGGAATTATGTGACAATTCTAGGGTCATTTTTCATAAATCTCATCCAGGACTTTCAAAATGGGGCCTGCCTTTTTTGTACCAAAATTTATTCTTTTAAATCAAAGAGTATCTCTATCTAACGTTTTATTATTACGATTTCATTACAGGGAAATCTGAATGTAAAGGATTACATCATTGAATAAAAATTGCAATATTTTATAGCATCATTATTTTTCCGTTGTTCTGGTTCATTGGCTTTGTTTTCAATACAGGGTTGAAAAAAGTCTGGGTTTGAAAAAAACCAGCCCAGTGGGTTTTATTGGGTCTTTTTTGGGGCTTTTTAGGGTTTTTTGATTTAAAGTAAAGCTTTAAAGTTATAAACCTTCTAAAATTCCTACTTATTCATAATAATATGACTATTTAAGCAATAGATGAACTTTATAGTAATGAAAAATGACAATATTGTTAAGTAGATGGGGTAAACTAATTGTCCCAGATTAATAGATAAGAATACTTTATGTCAGACCAAACTTAAATAATTGAGAATGCCAGTGTTGATTTTACAAAGAAACAAACCTCCCTTGTACCGGGCCTATGACCCAATAGGGGGTGGGTGGGTTGGTGGATGTCAACCTTGGGACTCGGCTTACTCAGGTTCCCGATAATCCCAACACTTGGTGCGCTTACATCCAGGGTTCAATAATAGAACATGCCCTAGACGGTTTTTAAAACAGACAACCCCAGGCATGGTTGTACACAGGGAAATACTGATGGGTGTGACTTCCTAGGGGACCAGAATATCCCCAGAAGTTTTGTTTAATAATAATAATAATAATTGTTGTGATAATAGGCCATAATCATATATAAATACTCTTCAAATACAATAATAAAACCTCCCTTCTTAATAGGGGGAATACTGCAATTTTTTGGTACTACAGTTCAATAAACAGACTTATTTTATTTTCTCACTTGAATACATATTTCTGATTGGGGGTGGGGCTACTCAGATTAATCAGTGGATATTTATATGCTCAAGAAGGAAGACCACTGTTAAATAGTAAATACCGAAAAACTTCAGCTGTGATGTATCTTCTTGTGTATCTTCTTGGGGTTTTTAATATCTTTGATACTTGTTTTATATTAACTAGCACTGCAGATGATCGATTGCTTTTAAAGTTTTCTTCAATTTGATTTGTCTGATCTAAAATCAGAAACTGTCTTGAAGTCCATTCAATATTTTTTTTTAAATATCTTATTATTCGAACAATATTCATTTGTTTAGTGGTTTAAGCCTTAGGAAATGAAAAAATGTGTAGTGCTGTGAACTCCTGAAAATCAATAAAGTTGAAAGTAGTCCTCTTTTCATGAAGACTTTAACATTTTAAGAGTGAAGAAAGGGCAGTAATCAGAAAAATAAAAAAAAATTAAACACAAAAAAGCCCACCCTGTGTTCAAATGAGAACTGAGCAAAGCCTAGGCTATTTGGATTTTTCAGTCATCATTAAACATTCCTCTGTTAGGGTTTTGAATCAGCTAGTATTTTTTTATAAAAGCATATCCCAGGGCATCATTGCACAAAAGTTACAAGATTTTGAAAGTCTCATTATTTTTACCGTTCTTCTGGTTCAATGGCTTTGATTTCAAATGTATTTGGATCTTTAAGTCATCATTGGATCATCATTACAATGTCCTCCTTAAAGGTTGTCTATTAGCTAGTATTGTATGATTAAGGCGTATCCCAGAGCAGAGAAGGAAGAGCAGGACTGCTCTAGGAAAGCATCGAGTAGGATGATCTATCTCAACCTTGTGGTCAACAAGATCAAGAAACTACGAACTGAAGCTGCTGAAGCAGAAGCTGCTGGGTTTAAACCTTCTCCTTCTAACATTGATCCTAAGAATAGATCAATGCTCACTACACATATGCAGGTATTAATATCATTATTATTTTTATTTTTTCTTCATTAAAAGACAACATGCCTCAATGAATACTAAACCTTATATGCATATATAATATATTGCTTGCCATAAATGTCCATTCTGCTAAATTACAGAAGAAATAAACCTAAAAGATTTATCAATCATTTTTTGTTTGCATTAATTGTTAAAATATGAATAAATGCCTCTCTAAAGCTAACAAATATGTTAAGATATAAATAAGTAAAAAACAATTCGTATATTATTAAGGTGCTGGCAGGCAGGCCAGGAACTATTGGCACGTGGAGTATTGAGAAAGTCGTGAGGTTGCGTGATGAAGATATTGATGAAGATATGTTATATGGGGTAATGCGCCAGTTTCTTCTCACTGAAGAACAACTAGTTGACAATGGGTTTCCCCGTCCCGATCCAGAGGTATTTTTTTGCCTTTTTGGTTCGTTGTACGAACGGATTTGACCTAAACTTTGGGAGGGATCCGACCTTGCTCAGGGCTCGGTGTATTTTTGTAAAGTCAGATTTTGTTGAATTTGCAAATTCAATTAAAAATAAAGGAAAACGACTGTGGAAAACTATTTTATAAAAATGTGTATGCATCAATGTGAAATGTCAAATATTTTTAGTAATGTTAAATTCAAACTTAATCTAATATATTCTCGAATATGTGAATTCATATAAAGTATTATTTGATGATGCACATATTTAATCCTTAGTATGAACTCATTTCCTTAAACTTAATGAGTAAGTAAAAACTAATAAAACTGAAATCTAAGCTATAATTCAGATCGGGTCTGTTTTGAAATAAATTTGGTAAGATATTTTAACATTTAAAGATGTATATATTTTTTAAATTAGATCTTAATTTAATGTTTAGGAGCGTGGTCGTGCTGTGGTAAAGATAGATCCCTTGAGAGTTGTGAAACGTCCAGCGGACCCAGATGCTAGAGTTTGTGACAGATGTAAAGTTGAGTATAGGTATTTTGTTGCTTATATTATAGGCTTGACTCCCTCTTCTGAATTCATACTTGTTAGAAGCTCAAGTCCGAGCACTGCAGATCAAGGATTGAATGAGGGGAGGAAGGCCAGCCACAGCAACTTCTTGTCCGAGCCACATTCTCCTCATTTTATAGTCCGAACCACCTCGAAAACCTCGTCATTCGGTTATTATGTGTTGAAAAGTTTCTAATTCTTGAAGATAAAACTATTTTTAACAAAATTGGCCACGTTTAAATCATGTTTGAATCTTCAAACCCATGAGAATGATGTCAAACTTTATTCAGGAAAAACTTAAAACTTTTCTGCCTCCGTAATGGCATACCTTCGCGATATGAAATAAATAGCAAAATATTTAGCATAAATATGCCTATAATTTTCTCCATGGAACCACCCGGAAAAAATCTATGGTTTTCACTATAATTAAGAAAAAAGATTAAAGTTCTATAATCTAGAAATTATTTGCGACATTCTACACCAGGAATATCTGAAAATGCGCGTAAAAAAGGTGAACATTTTTAAGGATATAGAACTCGAAAACTTTAATTCAATTGAAACTATTCTTTCCAATTTATTAAAATTCAATATTTCATTTATGCCCTATCGTGGCCCGATTCTTAAAAAATTGTTTTTATCTTTGAGGACTAGGCACTATTGGAAAATAATATTGGAAGGACGAGGATTTCGAGGTGGCTCGGACGAGAAAATGAGGAGAATGTGGCTCGGACTAGAAATTGTTGTGGCTGGCCTTCCTCCCCTCGTTGAATGCGATCATTAATTATTATTATTTATAATATAATTTTATTAATAGATGTAAATTCAATTGATCAAATGTTGACTAAGACCTACAGTAAGAAGAGGATTTCTGCCAATATTGAAAATGTGCCCAAAGATATATATATCCTTGCAATTTACTGAATCCAATTGTGTTCCGTTTTATATTGGGTATGATTGTAATTCTATTAATCAAAGTCTGTATGAAGACTGTGGCAAAAAGTTATGGTTTCTAGAATGGAGTAAAATTGAAATTTCGAATTTCATAACATTATAAAATACTATTTCCTTATTTAAAAAAAAAAAAGATTTTTAGTAGTTTTGTTTTTATCAATTGGCTTGATTTATATAAACCATTACTTAGTTTTCTTCAACAATGTTATACATTTCTGTTTCAGTTACTAATTTTTACTTATTAAAAATGGCTTTAATAGCGACAATAATTTTGTTGATGTTCAGTACAACTGTTTTTACAGAGTGGATAAGTTTGGAATGCAGATAAAGAAAGAAGATTGTATTTATCATTGGGGAAGAATATTTAGAAAACGAGGAGACAGAGGTAAGCTCTTAAAGAAGAAGAATAACATGTATGTGTAACAAGAAATATTAACATATGAGATTATATGTATATTAAATAATATGTGAATGGTACAGATACACTTCCACTTGTTACACATTTAAAGCTATGAACATCGTACAGTTAATATTTTTGGCATAAATTAAATAAGTTCAGCAGCTGCTGGTTCCTGATCATTACTGATATATCACAGATTTAAATGATTTCTTGACCTCTGTAATCACATTCATAAAGGGGTCTTAGGTCAGGTGGTAGAAAGTAGACATATTTAGTATTGTAATGTTTCTGGTAGACTTCATTGCCTTTCATATTCCACAGAATACCAAGGGTGATCAAAATGGAAAATGTGAGGAAACTAAGTAATCGTAGATAAATCTCCCAGTTCTCCTGTCTTCTATTCTTCAGTACACATATCCCAACTAGTAGTCCTGCTCCTGCTCCAGCTAGATGTGCTAGATAACCTGTGTTGCTTCCACCATTCATTTCTCGGTTGTACATAGCAAACCCTGTATCACACACTGTGTATACTAGAACTGATAACAGCCTCATTAATCTATACACAGTTGCCCCCTTAGCTAGGCTAATTCTTCCTTCTCGAAATCTCTCACGAATGACCAGAACATCTTCCTTCCAGTTAAGTATAAGGGAGGCAAGATGAGCTGCAATGAGACTGTAGACCCCACCACTAGCACCAGCCAAATACATTCCAGGGTCAAAGGTGGAGGTTGCTAAAGATCCTGCTAGAACCCCTGCTAAGTACACTAATGATATCCTGAAACTTCCATGTGACATCTCTAGTGGCAGACCTACAAAAAGCTGCATAATAATGTTGAGAAGTATGTGTCCAATTCCAGCATGGACTAAGGAATAGGAGAAATACCTCCACAGTTCCCATCTTCTGTATGGGTTATAGATGAGCATTGAACATCTCGGTGCAGGATCTTGCCAAGTTATGCTGAGTCCATGATCTTTGGTTAAATGCACTGCGTGGATACAAAAAAGTACAATTTGAATCAAACTGATACCAAGAAGAACCCATGGCAAAGGCCACCATCTGTAAACTTCAGCAAAAGCTGCTTGTCTCATGTGCTGCAAAAGGCTCGACACCTCAGGCCTGAAAAATTCAATTTTTTTATCTTAAATGAAAAAGAAATTATATTCAATGAAATTCACATAAAATACATTTTCTGGTGGAAACAACATAGCTGTTCTGACAGAAACGATTGATCTATATGTCACAAAGTAAAAATTTTCCTTATTCTAAAAAGTTATATGCTTTTCTAATGAGCAAACAATCCCATTTTACCTCATTTCTAGTCAAGTCTCTAATAAAAGACTACCTGGGTTCATTTTGTTGTCTTTGAATGATGTTTACAAATTCTTCTTGGTCGATGTATCCATCTTTATTCTCATCAACTTCAGACAGTAGACGAGTCAGAGCCTCTCTTCAAAGAAAAATAATATTGTCAAATGAAAAGAAAACATTTGTTTTAATTTTGTTGATAAAAATTGGTTTTTAAAAAAAAAAATTTACAGATTATTTAAAACAAATTTATAAAAATATTTTAAACTATTAAATTTTTTTACATTGATTACGACAAATCCGATAAAATACATCAATTAACAGTGTACCTTGAAAAAGCAGACCTTCCTTGATTTGAAAATGTGTTCAGATTTTGAACTGAAGAGGAAATCCATTTTTTCAAATGTGTCTTTGAAATTTTTCCATTCTTTTCTCCATCCAGCTTATCCAATTGGGAAAATATCTCCAGATCTCTCCTAAATAGAAAATGTAGAAATTCTTAAATGGGTGTTTCTTCAATTTAAGAATATTAGTACTGGGAACTTTAGTGCTTTTTTCAATCTATTCATAAAAGCAACACACAGTTTTATGTTACCGTTCATTCAATTAGGTTAATGAGTTCAAACGGTTCTTTTCATTTATTAAAGACAATTAAAGACCATTGAAAATAACTTCCATTAATTAATGGAACTTTTATTCCAATTTGAATCAGTTTATTTATCTCCAGCATATTCAAGATTCATAATGAGAGGAATTTCTGTTTATGATGAGATATGATGCAGTAGTATTACATCACCAAACTCAATACATATTAGAAAATACCAACTAAAACTATGTGAAAGATAACAATTCGTTGCTGTCTTTAACTTATATGGTAGATCAATAGAAAAGATAAGAAACCCTATTATAAAGTAAATACATGCATTTTTATCTTAACATGTCTCTGAGAAAAAACTTTTTCTAAATTGATGTTTAAAAGTGGTTAACAAAAAATAGTTTTTTAACCTGTCTAGTTTTGTTTGACTCTCTACGCTCTGTAATGATATCTGGCTGGTCTGAAAAACTGAAAAATTGGGCAAACTCAGCCTTTTCTTCATTGCCTTCGGAGGAATACTGTTCAATCTTGATCCTGACATTCTTTCACTATCTCTCTGTCCTGGTTCCATGTCTACCACAGTGTTATTGCCTAAGTGGTTTGCTCTGAAAGTGATCGGTGAATCGTCACTCTCATCTGAGGTTGGTTCAATTAGTGGAACCTCCACTTTCGATGAATCATTGTCATGTACAGCTGTACTTTGTCTGTGTAGTTCATTAATAATGTCTTCTTGGTTGTATGCATTTGAATTTGTTCTCCTAAGAACCAAATCATTGCTTTTCTGTGAATCTGTTTCTGGTCTTTCAGACTCTTCTCTGATCAAACTCAACTGTGCCAACATCTGTAAGAATAAAAGGTTGAATTAATTTCATGTCAATTTGTCATTCAGTTTAAAATCCTTAGCCATTAAATAAAACCATACAAAAACTGTTGCATAAGCAAAATTGTGGAAATTTGTAAATGGATATTTTTCAAATGCAGTTTCTCTGTAAAAGTTACTTATTATGAACTAGCTAAAGGGCCCAGCGTTGCCCGTGGAAAAAAAAATTTGAAAATATTTTTTTTAAAGCCCATGACATCCCCCGGCCACCCAAGAGTGTACACAAAAAATTTCAGCCCAATCGGTG
Organism: Eurytemora carolleeae; assembly: GCF_000591075.1. Lineage (NCBI taxonomy): Eukaryota > Metazoa > Arthropoda > Copepoda > Calanoida > Temoridae > Eurytemora > Eurytemora carolleeae. The sequence continues at coordinate 58,956 of NW_019396364.1, read as the reverse complement.
CAGCCGTTTGGCCGTTATACGCAACATATATATATATACAAACGTCTTTTTTTATTATATAGATGTTAAATGATAAATGGTGAATGATAAATGAATGAAATTATGTGTTCAGTCCCTTAATGGGATGTTTCCACGTGCAGGCTTTCACAGTGAATAAGCTGAGTAGTATTTATTCTCTTTCTACTTGTATATGTTAAACATGGAGAAATATTTATACTCCACGTAAAGAGAGAGTTCCCAATTTTGAAGTTTGTAAATTTTTCAGAGCAGTAGTTTAATCAATTCTTCATTTTTAGTCTGTTAAAATGGAGATTAACTGGAATATTTGTACCTTCTTTTAATGCAAGATATGTCGGATTGAAAAGAAATATGTCTAGTTCAATATATAACAAAATAATGTTGGTCTGATAAAAAAGTTTTTAGAAAGCATAATTTTACAGGGGTAAACTTTAAGATTTCAAAGTGAAAAAAAAATAGTTTTTGGCAATATTGGCCGCTATATAAAAATATAAGAAATAATCACTTCTCTTCTCAGATTAAAAAAACCACTCCCTGACTCAAAGTGTTAAAATTAATTTATGAATTATTAACAATTTGCACATCTTCTTAGTTAGTAAGATAAGAGTTAATCCTCATCCACATGTTTTATGCTTTCTACAACTATAAACATGTCTAAGAAGGGTATAAAGAAACCCCTGTCTCATTGTTCTCTTTATTTTAACTTTGTTTGTGTTTCAAGGTCACATATTAGTCACTTATAAATAGACTTGATTTCATTTTACAATGTTATTGTAAAATAGAATTGGGCCTTTTAAATTTTTATGTTTATTATTTTTTTCAGAATCTATAGGAATATTATCATTTTTTGAATCCCCCCAAAATGAATAGTTCAAAGCTAAAAATTATTTCGTGATTGATTTATCATCAGTTTCTTTTCTCCGCAGACGAATCCATCTACTATATTCGATGGTTGACCATTTTATTTATTTATTTATTTATTTATTTATTTATTTATTTATTTATCTATTTATTTATTTATTTAAATTTTTGGCCTGTCTGTCTGAATCGATGTGGCCTAAATTCTTGTGATAATTCCAAAGACTCTGTGTGGAAAGTTTATGGCCTGTCGAAATTGAAAAGTTTATCTAGAACTTTTTTTTAATCATTACTGTTAACAGAAAAATAACTGGTTTTTTTTTGTTTTTTTTTTTGTATTTTTAAGGAATAACGGCGGCTTGAATTAAAAAAACCAACATTTCAAAGCTAATGATGTTGATAGAAAAACGCCTTAAAAGCTTAGTATGCATATGCACAGTGAGACCCATTACACTTGAAGAAAAGGAATACTACTATCATACTCAATTTATGATCTTAAAAAGTCCAATGAACATTGAGCACAGTAAATGTTATTTCGCTTAATTAAAGTGTATCTTCATGTTACTGGTCAAATTATTTACTTTATAACAACACATCATGAAAACAAATTAGAGTGTTTTAATGTCATCTTTCTATTCCACATTTTTGTGGGTCACACTGTATGCCTATTCTCTAAACTAGCCAAGTCTGAACTGAACAAATATGTATCTCTAATATAGAAGATAAACAAAGCAGAGAGCAAATAGTAGATACACAAACCTATATTTATCACCATTTGGGAATATACGTTTACTAGAAATTCAAGGCGCTTCGCGCCCTTCTTTCTAGCCTTAGAGGGCGCTGCGCGCCCATCTTCTAAATTAATTGTAAACATGTTCTCTTTGTGTACATCGTAAAACTAAACAAAAATAATTCGCGGATTTTTACAAAAAATTTCGCGGATTTTCAAAATTTTAAAAAATTTAATGACGATCGAATTTTGATAGAGACAAATATTTGAAATTTTGATGATTCATAAACCTTCCCTGGGCTCCCTAGATGTCCCACAAAAAATTTGGGCCCGATCGGTTCAGCCGTTTTGACGTTTATTGGATACAAACAAACAAACAGACAAACAAACAAACAGACAAGCCAAATTTATATATAGATAGGGTTAAACATATCCAATACAGAGGGAATTCAGAAATTTCCCTTCATTTTACATAAAGGTACTGTAGACGTAATTTTTATTAACCCTCCATTCAAAAAGGTTCACATCGGTACCCTTAAAACCTTTATCTGAATAAGGATGAATGATGTTAAAGCTTAAAATTGATCGTATTTAGAGAGACTGAAGTTTTCAATGATAATTGGAGACTACTGGAGAGTACCGGAGGGTTCTAAATTCAGGGGAGAGAAAATTATTTCTACTGGAGAGCTTTTAAAGTTTTACCAAAATATAAATTCTACCGGAGGGTTTTCTATTCCACTGGAGTACAGACTATTCATATCGGGGAGCCTTGGAATTTGAACCTAAATTGATAATTCTACCGGAGGGTTTTTTAATTCATTGGAGGGATTAGATTGTGTAGAAAAACAGGTTTGAATTTTTCCCCAAAGTGATTCATATCTTACAAAAGCATTTTAGATGTATTTCTATACATTGCTTGTCTGTCTTGGATTTTAGTTGTAAACAGGAAAATCTAAAAAAAAATTATCTACATTTTGCAGGTTTTCAGATATATCAGTAACAAAAAGCTAAAATTATTACCCAGTAGTGTTTATAATATCAATAGTTGAAAACCCGGTAAAATATAAATCACTATGTGGAAAAATTCAAACCTTTTTAGTACACACAGAACATTCCTCCAGTGAATTAATAAACCCTCCAGTAGAATTTTGCTCTTTGTAAGAACTTAAATCCTCCACATTTTGAAATGCAATTTACTCCAGTTGAATAGAAAACCCTCCGGTAGAATTTATATTTTGGTAAAAATTTAAAAGCTCTCCAGTAAAAATAATTTTCTCTCCACTGGATTTAGAACCCTCCGGTACTCTCCAGTATTTTTAGAGTTTTGTAAAGACCTCCTACTTATATTAAATTTTTCTTACACTACTTCCCCCCCCCCCCCGTAAAAATATGAAAAATATGCAAATATATTTGTAATAACTGTTTCCTAGCGTTACCAGCATTTACAAAATACACAATTTTGTAAAGTATACTTAGCTCATGTTTTTTTTACCTTTTCAATATATTTCCAGCATTTTTACAAATGTAACATTCAATAAACATATATACAGTGGGACTTATAAAACTACTAGAGAAAGGGAAGACGACTGTCGGAACAACGCGCGTAATGAATTTAAATAGTTCAATGAGCACGAAGCACAGATATTGTGCAGTGTAAACTGACCCATTTCAGTTAATATGATGATTTTAAAGCTACTGGTAAAACAATTTGTTTTATAACAACATTAAATACACTTGAGATGGATTAAATGTCGTTTTCCTATTCCACAGTTTTATGAGTCACTCTGTTAATTAACAAAATCAAATCATATCAATTAATTATTCGGCAGTAATATTTATAAGTTAAGTACAATGAAAAAATTGTAAAACTACTGCAGCAGGAGAGCTGTTTTCAAAAGAACCCCTATGTAATCCTTGTAATATATTATTATGTTTATTATAAACTAGCTTGGGAACCCTAAAAGTTAATCCCGCCGTTTACCCGCACTTGAATGATTTTACCGGGAAACTAAATTTTCGCTATAGAAGTCGCCCCACATAACTTAGAATTTCAGAACCTAGCTATAACATTCCCGTGGGTCTCCCGAATTCCCCAATCAAAATTTTAGGCAAATTGGTCCAGGGGTTCCTGAGTTATGATCGGACAAACAAACAGACAGTCAGACAGACAAACAAACACCCAGTCAGACACCCAAACAGAGATTACAATGAATGCTTTAATGTAAATAAATGCTTTTTAAAAAACATTTCGTAATCTAAGTAGTTCAAGTATGAAGTATTACATCAATTTAAATGGCCAAAATTTATCTCATATTTGGAAGAACCCAACTTTATTCTTAAACTATCGTTTTCAAGATAATGATTTCAATCTTAAGGTTCTTCCAACTTATTACTTAATAACTTTTGTAAGTTGTAGCTGTGAAAGGTTTTATGGCTCCATGCATTTTAATATTTACTTTGGATTATGTATATGACGAAATAATAGCTTGAAACTGGTCCCTGGCCAACTTCTGTCTAATCTATGTAGTGTGCACTGCTTGAAGACTGCTTTACAACTACAGTGCTTGCTTTGCATGCCTTGTGCGTATCATATAAATAGATAGATAGTTAACTAAAATATTCAAACAAGGATTCCAAATAGTAAAACCCAATTGAGGACCTTTTCACATAAACACGATTTAGACGGGTGCCCCCCCTGGACCTGTTGTGTAATCTATTGATTTCAGGGGGTTTTCACTATTCGTGTATTATTCGCTACTATCACCTTGTTTTTTAAGTATTTTCCCCCGTACGATTTGCGTATATTTGTACGATGTACTATTCGTAAACTGTTTGCGTCAAGGTAAGAAGGCAATGCAAGTTAATTGCAGTTGCGTATTCTCTGCGTACATATTGAAACCAGTTATCTCTGGGATGTGTTTGTAAACAAGAATAGATGCATCAGCATTTAATTTTTACAATTTTATTAATTCACATAATAGTTTCCAATGACCAGAATATTTCATTTATTTTTTTATGTGAAAGATGGATCCCATGTAAGACTGTGACAGTGACATCGTCTTGTGTTTACTTTACAGCCCAGAGAAAGAACACTGCAGTACAAAAAAGCGTACACTTCTGAAATAAATATCTTTACATTATAATTCTTTGATTTGCGTACTACTAGCGTATATTGGTGTACTGTTCGTAAACTATTTCCATATTACTAGCGTATATTAGTGTACTATTTGTTAACTATGTGATTGCTTTTTGTTTACTATTAGTGTACTTTTGTACTATTTTTTTATTATTAGTGTACTATCAGTGTACTAGTAGTGAACAATTAATGAACTCTTAATGTACTCTTAGTGTACTAATATAGTACTATGTGAACAATTAGTGAACTCTTATTGTACTCTCAGTGTACTAATAGTGTACTATTAGTGTACTATTAGTGTACTAATAGTGTACTAATAGTGTACTTTTATCGTACTATTATTGTACTATGTACTATAACTGTTTAGCTACTGGTGGTATGCAGAGTGTATTCTACTGTTGTCAGCAGAATGCGGATTCTACAGGATGCCAGGTTTATATTTGTCTACAGGATGCCAGGTTTATATTTGTCTACAGGATGCCAGGTTTACATTTGTGCACAGGATGCCAGGTTTATTTGTTTACAGGATGACATGTTTATATTTGTCTACAGGATGCCATGTTTATATTTGTCTACAGAATGCCAGGTTTATATTTGTCTACAGGATGTCAGGTTTATATTTTTATACAGGATGCCAGGTCTATGTTTGTCTACAGGATGCCAGGTTTATATTTGTCTACAGGATGCTAGGTTTATAAGTGTCTACAGAATGCCAGGTCTATATTTGTCTACAGGATGCCAGGTTTATATTTGTCTACAGGATGCCAGGTTTATATTTGTCTACAGGATGCCAGGTTTATATTTGTCTACAGGACGCCAGGTTTATATTTGTCTACTGGATGCAAGGTCTATATTTGTCTACAGAATGCCAGGTTTATATTTGTCTACAGGATGTCAGGTTTATATTTGTCTATAGGATGCCAGGTTTATTTTTGACTACTGGATGCAAGGTCTATATTTGTCTACAGAATGCCAGGTTTATATTTGTCTACAGGATGTCAGGTTTATATTTGTCTATAGGATGCCAGGTTTATTTTTGACTACTGGATGCCAGGTTTATATTTGTCTATAGGATGCCAGGTTTATATTTGTCTACAGGATGCCAGGTTCATATTTGTCTACAGGATGCCAGGTCTATATTTGTCTACAGGATGCCAGGTTTATACTTATCTACCAATATTTGAAATCTTCAATGCTTAGATTGGTCGTCATCGAACATTGTACATTGAGAACCAGAAAACTATGGAATGATTGTCGTCCTTGGTAATTTCTCTTTTCAGTTGTAAATAACAATCATTGCGGCATTCATAGGAAGAAGAAGACGACAATAATTACTCAGTTTTGTGGTTCTTACCGTAACACTAGAAGAAATTGATGACAATCTGAAACCAACAATTTTGGCGGTGTCAGTCACATTTAAGATTTGATACAGTTTAACCCTAAATATTAAATACATAGAAAGAATTTATCAAATGTCGTATTCTTCACTTTCTGATAATGGAATGGTGCTGATATTTAGTTTTTAATTAAATGATTATATGGAGCTCTTTAAAACTGTTCCCCCATATTCATGGCTATTTATTTGTTTTCGCAAATATTGATATTTACGTAAAATAGTATAAAACCCATTGAAAAATTGTAGGGACGACATTTCATAAATTCTTTCGATGCATTTAATGTTTAGGGTTTAACAGTAGTTCAAAATTTTAACCGGGTGTAGATAAGATTACTAAGGGGGGGGTTGTTGACTAAATATTTCTTCTTGAAGTACTGAACAATTCTTAGCTATCAGTTTTTTTTTACATTAGGTGTCGCAAGTTCACGTGACTGATGTGCTTGATTACAATAATATGCGTGGATTTGTGTCTACTCTGGACCGAGGAGCACACAGTGGAAGGGTATTCGCTCTAGATTGTGAAATGTGCAATACTACAGAGGTCAGTTTTTTCCAGAAAATGACCTTTGAGATGTTAATTTTCTTATCATACTTTTTTACATATTTGCAAATCTTATAAGGCCCTGTCTTACTCTTGATTTAATTATGTCATCGCGAGTTTGAATCGTGTATAGTAGGACGTACCTAAAGCCTGATTTGATTTTGATTTGTGAATTGTGCAATACAACAGAGTTGTTTTTACCTTAAAATGGTTTTAGAGATGCCAATAAAATTTTCTGATTTTACTTGTATGCTAGTTAACAAATATTATTTTAAGTTTCTCCAAGATTTTATTATTTTGCCAAGGAGTTAGATTTCAATATACACTGTACATACATTGTACACTGTACAGTGTACAGCAGGGTTACTCTCAAAGGACGAAACTCGACCCTATTATCAGATCTGAAGGTTTAATTCACTTTATTGATAAAGTTTAATTTTTCACAAAAAAAAAAGGTTGAGGAGAAGAATTGAAAAAGAGATCAACTGTAGTTAACAAAATTTAAATGTATGTGAATGTAACTCTGAATACAGTCGTCGATAAAGTCTCATTTTTTGTTGATAACCCTGTAGATTAACTCCAATTAGTTTCAAGTTTCCGAAAGTTAAATAAAGGTACCTGTCAAATAAGTATTTTTAGTTTTTTTGATTAAGGGTCAAAATCTCCACTTTAGAATTTTTAAAATTATTAAATGCTTGACTTTACAATGAAGATGCAATAATTTAATATATATTCAAAAAAAAAATTAGAAAAATTGCAATTAGATAAGGAAATAATCGACGTTTTTAATTCCAAATAATTTGTCTGGCATAAATGTTTGTTTGCCAGAGGTGCGCAGACAACTCGGCCAAGAAATAGAAAAGAGGAAGAAGCATTAAGACTATAAACAAAGTGTTAACAAATGAACTGAAACTAATATTAAAGTCGTCGCAATAAAGAATTTCTTTTTGATATAAATAATACATATAATTTGGATGAAATAACTAATGGATGAAATAAGTTCTCAACTTCCACTACTTGTATTTAAAATCTATTGTACAACAAAATCCTTGGTTTTCTGGGATGTAAGATGTATACATGATTTATATTATTGGTTTACGGTCTATATGTTGTATGAAGAACAGTTTATCAAAAAGTTATTCTTATTATCGAAATAAAAGTGTTTTTTAGGGAACATTTTTTAATGATTGCAATCAAAATATTTTGTTGACTGTTTATCGATTTGTACAGCTAATTTTAGCGTAAAAATCTTTTTAACAATTATGTGTTAATTCAAAAAAGTTTCTTTGTCTCTCGAAAATATGAACGTATAAATACAGTCTTTGAAAGTAATTAGTAGAATTAAACCCAGGTCTAGAGACCAAGCACTTCATCTACTAATTATCCAATATTATTTACTAATTATCCAATATTATTTACTAATTATTTAATATTATTTACTAATTATCCAATATTATTTACTAGGGCAATGAACTGACTCGTGTAACTGTGATTGATTATCTGGGAAACGTTTGTTACGAGACTTTAGTCAAACCAGAGAATACTATTATTGAGTACAATACAAGGTTAGTACACTAGTGTTAAACTAAACTATTATTGAGTACAATACAAGGTTAGTACACTAGTGTTAAACTAAACAATTATTGAGTACAATACAAGGTTAGTACACCTGTGTTAAAATAGAGTATTTTTGAGTACAATACAAGGTTAGTACACTAGTGTTAAAATAGAGAATTATTGAGTACAATGCAAGGCAAGTACACTAGTGTTAAAATAGAGTATTTTTGAGTGCAATACAAGATTAGTACACTAGTGTTAAACTAGAGTATTTTTGAGTACAGTACAAGGTTAGTACACTAGTGTTAAAATATAGTATTATTGAGTACAATACAAGGTTAGTACATTAGTGTTAAACTAGAGTATTTTTGAGTACAATAAAAGGTTAGTACACTAGTGTTAAAATAGAGTATTATTGAGTACAATTCAAGATTAGTACACTATTGTTAAACTAGAGTATTTTTGAGTACAATACAAGGTTAGTACACTAGTGTTAAAATATAGTATTATTGAGTACAATACAAGGTTAGTACACTAGTGTTAAACTAGAGTATTTTTGAGTACAATAAAAGGTTAGTACACTAGTGTTAAAATAGAGTATTATTGAGTACAATACAAGATTAGTACACTAGTGTTAAACTAGAGTATTATTGAGTACAATACAAGGTTAGTACACTAGTGTTAAACTAGAGTATTTTTGAGTAAAATACAAGGTTAGTACACTAGTGTTAAACTAGAGTATTAATGAGTACAATATAGCAATAAAAGCTAAGTACACTAGTGTTAAACTAGATTATTATTGAGTACAATACTAGGTTAGTACACTAGTGTTAAAATGCGTATTATTGAGTACAATACATGGTTAGTACAATAGTGTTAAACTAAACTAATATTGAGTACAATACAAGGTTAGTACACTAGTGTTAAACTAAACTATTATTGAGTACAATACAAGGTTAGTACACAAGTGTTAAACTAAACTTTTATTGAGTACAATACAAGGTTAGTACACTAGTGTTAAACTAATCTATTATTGAGTACAATACAAGTTTAGTACACAAGTGTTAAACTAAACTATTATTGAGTACAATACAAGGTTAGTACACTAGTGTTAAAATAGAGAATTTTTGAGTACAATACAAGATTAGTACACAAGTGTTAAACTAGAGTATTTTTGAGTACAATAAAAGGTTAGTACACTAGTGTTAAAATAGAGTATTATTGAGTACAATACAAGATTAGTACACTAGTGTTAAACTAGAGTATTATTGAGTACAATACAAGGTTAGTACACTAGTGTTAAACTAGAGTATTTTTGAGTAAAATACAAGGTTAGTACACTAGTGTTAAACTAGAGTATTATTGAGTACAATAAAACAATAAAAGGTTAGTACACTAGTGTTAAATTAGAGTATTATTGAGTACAATACAAGGTTAGTACACTAGTGTTAAATTAGAGTATTATTGAGTAATATACAAGGTTAGTACACTAGTGTTAAACTAGAGTATTTTTGAGTAAAACACAAGGTTAGTACACTGCTGTTAAACTAGAGTATTATTTAGTACAATGCAAGGTTAATACGCCATTGTAAAACTAGATTATTATTGAGAACAGTTAGTATACTAGTTTTAGACGCAAATACGCAACTGGCTGTGAAATATCTGATTGAAAATGAATTAAAATTCGGTGATGGTGATGGACCAAACCTCTGTAGAGTAAAAAAGTAGATGTTAGTTCCATATTTATTGAAAATATATTTCGGTCTGGGTTGACCCTCGTCAGTTAATTATTATTCCTTGAGATTGTTTCTTCACAATTGTAAAAATACATTTGTTTAAGGTTCAGTGGAATAACTGCCAAGGATTTAGATGGAGTTACTACTAATATCAACCAAGTTCAGGTCAAGTTTCATGAATTTTGCAACAACAAAAATGTGCTTGAAGAAGTATTAAAACTTGTTAAAGAACTAGTCCGGATACGCATCAGAACTAGTCCGGATACGTATCAGAACTAGTCCCGATACGTATCAGAACTAGTCCCGATACGCATCAGAACTAGTCCGGATACGCATCAGAACGAATTAGATACGAAGCTCTGATGTCTTAATTTGTGTTTTTATCCCATGGAAATGACGCTGGAAAATTTTAAATCGACTCATTCTTTTTATTCAAAAGTTCCTTGCTCTTATTTCAATCGTAGTCTTCCTCAGTCTTGAACTGTTGAGATTTAAAAGTCAGTAGTCAACTTTTAAGACAGGACCTAATAAATAAGTAAATATATTTACTTAAAAAAACTGTACATCTGAATAATATTTAATACTTGTTATCCGAAATTTTATGCTAAAATCACTTAGTTTTACCAATTCAGCGAATAAAACCCTAAACTATTGCACCCCTGGTGCTTAATAATAATAATTAAATTGATAATCATAATAATCTACTAGGCGGTTCTTCTGTCCAAGTTTCAAGCAAATGATATTCTGATTGGGCACAGTCTGGAGTCTGATCTTAAAGCATTGAAGGTTAGGGTTCTTTTGTTCAGAGGTCGGACATAAATTACAAGAAGTAGTTGAATTGGAATATGGCTAGTTGAACTACTTCGAGCAGACTATTGGACACCCAAGAGAAGTAGTTCAAATATCCATACCCGTTCTTGTACTTCTTAATATTTATTAAATCCTCAGAATGTATTTTAGTTTTCTTTTCTCTCAAACCTCTCTTTTGTCTCGACATTATCCTTTCTCCTTCTCTTGTGTTCATCTCCTATATTCCTGGTTTAATTCCCTTAAATTATTTACTTCGTTCTTTGACACTGTACCTAATCTATTTTGTTTCTCTCTTTCTTCCATTGTTCTTTAACTTTTTCTTTATCATCCCCACTTTTATTTTCGGCCAGTTTTCTCATACCTCATCCTTTCTTTTTTACAGATTTTGACATCTAAAAATTGGAATATTTGAAGATGTTTAAGTTTTTATTCTTTTTTTAGATTCTGCACAACACTGTTGTTGACACCAGTGTTGTATTCCCGCACAAAATGGGTCCGCCGTACAAGCGCGCCCTCAAGTTCCTTGCCGCAGATCACCTCAAAAGAATTATTCAAAATGAAGGTAAATCGTCTTTTTTATAGATACATTTTCAAATCAATCAAGTCTGTGTCACAAAATTGCCAAATGATTTACAAAGATTTATCAAGTCAGCCACCCTAAGGAAGTTAATGTCGTGAATTTTCTTTAAACTTTGCAAACAGTCAGCATCTCCTGAGAAAATATTAAATCGAAAATTTCAGGTTCCTGTGACCTCTGGTTGCTAAGTTTTTGCCTACTAAAGTTCCGGTCTGGAGATAATTTTCGGTCCGACATCGCATACTTTAATTGGCAATAACATTTTTGTTTATTAAGATATCAAGCTATTTTAAGCGCCATTTCTTAAATAGTTACTTAAAGATAAAATTTTAATGGAAGTTTTTTTATTTTACTAATTGCATATGCTGATAAATTTAATTTTCGTTTTTTGAACTCGGTTTTTTCAATAAGGCCAGTCTCCAATTCCCGCAAAACTTGTTTTTTAGAGATTCCCTATAATGTGAATAATGTTTTGGCATTTCCTTGCTGTTAGAGCTAGAGCTTTAAAACCTTAGGTTTAGGACGTATTTTGAAAATTTGCTGCTGCTAAGCGAACTTTTCTAACAAGACAGACAATTTTTCTTACAAAAAAGACGACTGTAGTAGGATATTTTCTAAAAATGTACTAAAATTATGGTTTTAAAGTTCTAGCTCTATCAAACATTATATTAAAGGGAATCTCTTAAAAATTTTTGTGAAAATTGGAGGATGGCCTTATCGAAAAATCCAGGTCGAAAAATATAAATTAAAATTATCAGCAAAGCAATAAGTAAAATAAAAAAATCTGTTAATAAAATTTAATCTTAAAGTAACAAGTGAAAAAAATGGCGCCTTAATTAGCTTGATATCTTAACCAGCAAAAAAGTTATTGCAACTTAAATCATGCGAGGTCAGCCCGCAAATTGCCTCGAGGCCGGAACTTTAGTAGGCCATAACTTAGCAACCAGAGGTGACACCAGCCTACAATTTTGGATTTAAAGTTTTCTTTTGACCTGCTAGCTGTGTGTAAAATCCATAATATTGATTTGCATGAGTACCAAGAATGTCCCTTTCCCCCCATTTAACAACAAATGTTTTATATTTAATATTTTGCGCAATTTTAGAGGGTGGACACGACTCCAAAGAAGATGCCCTCGCCTGCCTCGATCTCATGAAGCTAAAGGTTAAAGAGGAAGTCAAGAAACTTCAGAAGAAAGCCAGGTTGCAAGCTCAGCACAGTTGAAGATCTTTAAAAAGACAAAAAGAGTCATATTTACGCCTTGCTACATCAAAGCGTGGTTTTAGTCTAAAGTCCAGTTTACTAAAATAAATAAAATCTTGGCTATGTTATGATCAATCAGTATTTTGAAATATTTAAAACAACGTCAAGAGAAGTTTTGATTGGCAGTTGTCACCAGAAAATTAATGGAATGATTAATGTCGTCTTACTCTCTTTTTATTACATATTTTCTTAATTAAAAGGAAGAACAATTAAAAGAAAGGACGCAAGTGACAGTAATTCGATAGCATTATGGAAACGTAAAAAAGTTATTAAAAATTTTATTTTTAGTATTGTCAGATAAATAGTTACCAAAATGTTTAAAATAAATTCTTGTGATAAAATATTGTAAATAAAAAATAAATTTCAATTTCGAAACAATACTGTGATGGTCGGCAAGAAATTTTTTATTTTAATGAAATTATACATTTATGTATGTTTCAGAGAAAATAAGAAAATAATGAGATGAGTGATCTTGAAAGAGTTCGAGTTTTAGGTCAGAAACTATCTTCTATCTAATGTTTGTCGGGTTGAATTTGCGAATTTTCATGAATCTAACTTGCTGGATAAACTTAATTAAAATAACCATAACTTTTGTTTTGCCAATATCTGATTTTTGATTCATTCATTTTTACATATTTTAGATTATTGTCTTTTTTTCTATAGTTTAAAGTTGGTCGAATCCTTTGAGATTATTAACGATTAAAAATTGAATATATCCCCCCGCGAAGAAACGATAAAGGGACATGTAGACGTAATTTTAAGAGTCTCTTCAAGTTTAGAGTGGCATGCTTTTTAACGGTACGCTTTGAATATAGGATCAAAGATGACGAGTTATCTTTATTTATCCACAGTAAACTTTGCATACAATCTGCTAATATTTTTAGAAATAAAATTACTTGTTTTCCGGGAGAACAAATGTTTTTATTTGAATTAAAATATACTGAATCAGACAAGAAATACTTGGGATTTTCTGAGAAATGTTTGAAGTTTTATCAATGAGTTCACACTGCATACAAGTGTACACTCCAGATCCCTGGTAGGGTTGGCATACAATTTTAATCGAGAAAAACATGGAGTTCTATGCCGTTGTAAAATTTAACAAACCCAGCATAAATTATTTTCCATAATTCCTCGAATATATGATTACCGTCATCTACTTTCTTTTTATCATACTCACCTTATTTTTATTTATGGAATTTAACAAATTAGTTGTTGGGGACAGTGGTGTCGGAAAAACTGCTCTTACCAACCTAATCTGTCACGGAGCAGCTTTGAATAATCCAGGTAGCTTCCCAACCATATTATGTAGCCGCTTTTAAAAATCCAGGTAATCCAGGTAGTTTCCAAACCATTCCATGAAGCAGCTTTGATTAATTCAAGTAGAAGCTCTAAATAATCCAGGTAACTTCCCAACCTTATTATGGAGCAGCTTTAAAGAAATCCAGGTAGCTTCTCAACCTTATCATGGAGCAGCTCTAAATAATCCAGGTAACTTCCCAACCTTATTTTTGAGTAGCTCTAAATAATCCAGGTAACTTCCCAACCTTATTATGGAGCAGCTCTAAATAATCCAGGTAGCTTCTCAACCTTATCATGGGGCAGCTCTAAATAATCCAGGTAACTTCCCAATCTTATTATGGAGCAGCTCTAAATAATCCAGGTAGCCTCTCAACCTTATCATGTGGCAGCTCTAAATAATCAAGGTAACTTCCCAACCTTATTATGGAGCAGCTTCTAATAATCCAGGTAGCTTCTCAACCTTATTATAGAGCAGGTCTAAATAATCAAGGTAACTTCCCAACCTTATTATGGAGCAGCTTTAAATAATTCAGGTAGCTTCTCAACTTTATCATGGAGCAGCTATAAGTTTTAAACTAACTCTTCTTGTAACTTTGTATGAATTAACTCCCCTTCTATTTTTGTATGAAATAGCTCCCCTTATATTGTAGTGTTGAGCCAACTCCTTGTTGTTGAAGTTTTAACGTATCCCCCTGTATTTTAGTTCTGAACTATATCCCCGTTTACTGTAGTGTTGAATCTACCTCCTCTGTTTTGTTAAACTAACTCCCCTGTATTGTAGTTTTAAACTAACTCCCTCCCTGTATTGTAGTTTTAAACTAACTCCACCTGTATTGTAGTTTTAAACTAACTCCCCCTGTATTGTAGTTTTAAACTAACTTCACCTGTATTGTAGTTTTGAACTAACTTCACCTGTATTGTAGTTTTAAACTAACTCACCCTGTATTGTAGTTTTAAACTAACTCCCCCTGTATTGTAATTTTAAACTAACTTCACCTGTATTGTAGTTTTGAACTAACTTCACCTGTATTGTAGTTTTAAACTAACTCCACCTGTATTGTAGTTTTAAACTAACTCCCCCTGTATTGTAGTTTTAAACTAACTCCCCTGTATTGTAGTTTTAAACTACCTGTATTGTAGTTTTAAACTAACTCCACCTGTATTGTAGTTTTAAACTAACTTCACCTGTATTGTAGTTTTAAACTAACTTAACCTGTATTGTAGTTTTAAACTAACTCCCCCTGTATTGTAGTTTTAGACTAACTCCCCCTGTATTGTAGATTTAAACTAACTCCATCTGTATTGTAGTTTTAAACTAACTTGAACTGACTACCTCTAAATTAAGGCTGGACAGTTGGATGTTCTGTTGAGGTTAAACTTCATGAATACCTGGAGGGAACTGTCAATCAGGAATTTATCATGAATATTATTATTATTATCTATTCGATATAATAAAGTTCTTCGCTCATATACATATATATATATATATATATAACACATGGTAGATATAGCTGGCCAATCAGCTGGACCGAATGGGTAGAAATTTTTTGAGGAAACCTATTGTAACATAGGCTAAAAAAATTCAAATTAGTCATTCATATTATTGTTTTCATTATTGTGAATATTATTATCATTTAAGGACAACTCATCATTTACTGAAATAGAGGTTGACGTTCTGGCGTCGCCCACAGGGAAGTATATTCTTACTAGAAGCTTAATTGTTTCCCCCCCTTTCTGTCATCATTGTCCAGAATTTCCTTTCCCGTAGGGAAATTTTTTTTTCTTTTTTCCTTTTTCTTTTTTTCTTTTCTTTTCTCTCCTCTCTCTTTTTTCTTGAATTTTCTTCCCCGGGCTAAATTCTTTTCTCCCCTTGAGGGGGGGGGGGGAGTAAGAAAATACTCTCCTGGTCGCCAATCAAAATGGTTCCACAAAATGTTTTATTTCCTATGAGGAAGATTTATCTTAACTTAACTCAAAACAATGCACAGCATATTTCCTCAGTTCAAGGATTTCAATAATGTGGTCCTAAAATATGAATGAGATATTGAAAACTTTGTACTGGGAACCCTGCTTTACCTATAGATTTTAACATTTTAAAATCCAAGCTACGAACATTTCCATGGTTTTACCAAGTTCCCCAATCAAAATTTGATACAAATGAGTTATTAATGATCGGACAGACAAACAAACACAAAATACTGGTTTATATAAGGACTAGGTTGGTTACCCGGCGTTGCCTAGAAATTATATACTTTCTCTAAAATATTCAATCCAATTTAGACATTTTATACCAAGCTAAGAACCAATATTACCATAAATATAACCAAAATTATCTAACTTCCAATGTCTCCTTTCGTTTCAGCGACAATCTGGTCACATTTTGGAAAGCCCAGGTGCCGCATGTCTATAATGTCATACAAACTGTATTCTTTTTTATTTTTTGAAATTATAAACGAAATTAATATTGTGGCTCAATTCCCATGTTAATAAGCTCATCTAACTATTTAAAGTAGTATCTCTGCATGTTTGTTGTGTGTCCGATCATAACTTTTGAACCCCTTAACCGATTTGCCTCAAATTTCAAGGCAAAGCTGGGTTCCAAAGCTAGTTGTTTTATATTTTCGTGACGTGATAATATGTTGATAAATAGAAAACGTACTGCATTGAACTTTGGGATATTGGGGGCAGTCATGCGCATAGAAATACGCGGCATGTATTTTATAATGTAGGTAAGGATCTACTTTAACTGTTTAGAAAATGAATTCAAAGATGGAAACTCTTGTATTGTGGATATCGAGGTCAATGGTAGATCTCCTCTTTTTTGTCAATCTGAAGATGTTTAAAATTCAACCAATCAGAGTGTTGTTTGCTAAAACCGAAAAGTCAATCAGAAGCCGGAAATTTTTAAGCGCTATCAATGAGAGAACTCTTAAACCGGAAATATATTTGCAGTACATGGTATAATCCTGGTACATGATTCCTTAAACCGGAAATATATTTGCAGTACATGGTATAATCCTGGAAATATATTTGCAGTACATGATATAATCCTGGTACATAATCTCTTAAACCGGAAATATATTTGCAGTACATGGTATAATCCTGGTACATGATTCCTTAAACCGGAAATATATTTGCAGTACATGGTATAATCCTGGTACATGATCTCTTAAACCGGAAATATATTTGCAGTACATGATATAATCCTGGTACATAATCTCTTAAACCGGAAATATATTTGCAGTACATGGTATAATCCTGGTACATGATCTCTCAAACCGGAAATCCTGTTTGAACCTGAACCGTTGGCTAGCTGAGGTATGTATTAACTATAAAAATCCAAGTTATTATAAAAGTCTGCCAATTGAATTTTTTAATATTTTTGCTATTTAATGGCGGCTCTTTACCTATTTGAAAATATATGATAATTGTCCTTTAATGATTCTTTCCAATGGACGGTTCTTCCCTCCTCCCCTACAGTTTAAACCATTTAAATGTTAGACATGAAAAGAGTTTTTAAAACATTGAAAATTATTAAACTTCTTAAGTTAATTTGCTTTTAATTCTAAACCTTATTATGGGGGACTGTCCAATTCAAAACTGTACCTCTTAACCTTTGTCCTAATTTCAGCTCATCAATTAATTATTTTAAATTGTGGTTTCTCCACCAAAGTAACTGATGGATTTCTTGGTGCAGAGACATTAGAAAACGAAGGAAATCTTTAGAAATCAACACTTTTTAAGATAAAGAAACAAAGATATCTTTTTCATTGTTACTCAGATAGAGATTTAAGTGAAGGGTCGACTGAAGTTTATCTACAGTCCCTCTAATACAATAATATGAAAGGTGACAAGATGTGAGTCTGGATCCGGCAAATTTGGATCCCGAGGCGGAGGAGGCGGAGGAACAGCCGCCGCCTGGGAGGATGGAAATATATCAGGGACGGATATCGGAGAGGTAGTGAACGAAATTTTAACCTCGTTTTAAAAAAATTGGTCCTGAGTGATGATTTTATTTTGAAAACGACCTGTCATTTGAACAGTTGTATTTATATAATGAATATATATAAATATGTACATATTATATATATTTCAGGTTTCTATATCTCTACTAGTGATAGAAATTACATATATATATATATTTAAGGTTGCTATCCCTCTACTAGTGATAGAAATTACATATATATATATATTTAAGGTTGCTATCCCTCTACTAGTGATAGAAATTACATATATATATATTTAAGGTTGCTATCCCTCTACTAGTGATAGAAATTACATATATATATATATTTAAGGTTGCTATTCCTCTACTAGTGATAGAAATTACATATATATATATTTAAGGTTGCTATCCCTCTACTAGTGATAGAAATTACATATATATATATATTTAAAGTTGCTATCCTTCTACGAGTGATAGAAATTACATATATATATATTTAAGGTTGCTATCCCTCTACTAGTGATGGGAACTAAAATGGATTCTGCTCAAGAAAAACGTGGTCTCCCAACTCATCAGAAAAGGTAAAAGACAAGTTTGCAAATCAAAAGTTTGGGGAGAATTATTTTATCCTCAAGGGACTGAAAGCCTAAATTAACGTAACTTTTTAAACTCCTTGTCTAAGAATGATTTCGTATTCTTTCTTTCAATTTTATTTGAAACATACAAAACCTCGTCCAGTGTATTGCTTTTCTCTTCTGTAGAAATTCACCAGTTACTTACCGGAAAAGCCACAATTACAGGTTAACATCGCTTCACAGACAAATGGGGAACTTTTAATTTAACAAAATTCCATTTCTAAGCGTCTCATTTTGTCATTTTTTTTATTATTGTTCAGATCTGATATTGCGGAGGAATTCGGAGTTGAAGAAATTCATCTTAACACTGGAGATCCAAGGAACAATATTAGCTTTTGCACCACTTTTACATTTTTTGGATAAAAATATTTTTTGCCTTTTTAAAGAAGTGTTAGATATAAATTAGCTCTAAATATATTTATGATTAGAGTATTTTTTAAAACTTTATTCCAATTTTTTAATTTTTCATTTATTTCAACATTAACATTAACATAAAGAGCTGTGGAAATTTTTCATTAAATAAAAACTAAAATATCCAAACCATCGGTTCTTTGATAACAGAATAATTTAGAATTGTTATGTCAGAGTAACTTAAATTTCCGCGAAAAACCAAATCTAATTCAACGTGGCTTCAGCGCTGTAATTTTGTATTTGTTATTTGAAATTGTTATGATTCATTGAATCTGTTTTTATGCAAATTATTGTTTTAAAGTTCAAGATAAGATAAAATATGTTTTTAATTCGAGCTGAGATAAGATTGTTTATACAGTGGACTTGCTGCAGGAACAAGCTCTGCTGCTAAACTTACAAGGTTTTTCGATAAGGTTCGATTTGATTTTTTAAATTGTATTTTTTAACTCTTCCTATTTGAACTCAAACTCAATCCAACTATATTTTCTTCATTATTCCTTTTTCTAAACAAACACCCTATTTCATCTTCTTAGCAGTTTTCCTTTTTCATCTTAACATTCTTTCTATTTCATTTTCTCGACACTCTTCCTATTTCATGTTCTCAACACTCTTTCTATTTCACTATTTCATGTTCTCAAAATTCTTCCTATTTCAAGTTCTCAACATTCTTCCTATTTTATCTTTTTAAAACTCTTTCTATTTCATCTTCTCAACTCTCTTCCAATTTCATCTTCTCAACACTCTTCCTGTTTCATCTTCTCAACACTCTTCCTATTTCATCTTCTCAACACTCTTCATATTTTATCTTCTCAACACTCTTTCTATTTCAAGTTCTCAACACTCTTCCTATTTCATCTTCTCAACACTCTTCCTATTTCATCTTCTCAACACTCTTTCTATTTCAAGTTCTCAACACTCTTTCTATTTCAAGTTCTCAACACTCCTCCTATTTTATTTTCTCAACACTTTACTGATTTAACTTCAAACTATCTTCATATTTCTTCTTCGTCAATTATTTGCTACAATCTTTCTTTAAAAATAATCTTTATGCATCTTCATTAATTTAATTCTTTTCTTTAAATCTATCCAACGTAAAAACATCTCTTTAAAATGAAAATTTCTTGTAATTTAAATAATTTTATTACGGAACTTATTGTAGGTGATAGAAAAACAGTTTACTGATTCTAGAAGAAAAGGAAGTTTAACGCATATACAACCAACCGACAGGAAACCATCTTATTCAAATATTCTTATTTATTAACAGCTCGGACACCCACCTTTGCCTACTAGCTAAACTTTCTTTATACAAGTTAACCTATCTAATTTGCTAAGAAGATTTCAGTGGTTACCGAGTTTCCCAATCAAAAGTTGAGGCAAATCGGTCAAGCGGTTCCCGTGAATGATCTGACATCAAACAAACAGAGATTACCACTTTAGAAAGTTTCTTTGCTATTATTACTTAAAGCGTTGATGAGAGTGTGCCTTACACGACATGGCCTTGATGGGCGTTAACAAGCTTTGCTTTTTTAATTTCCTTAAGATTGGTTGAATATTAGACGGCGTATGGAGAAGGTGCCGAGTGTCCTCTCAGACCGCACTTCAAGTCTCCAGTTTTCTTCTGTTTTGCATTAACCTGCCTCGATAATTCTATATCCGACCTCCAGATCAGATTATTCTATATCCGACCTCCAGATCAGATTATTCTATATCCGACCTCCAGATCAGATTATTCTATATCCGACCTCCAGATCACATTATTCTATATCCGACCTCCAGATCAGATTATTCAATATCCGACCTCCAGATCAGATTATTCTATATCCGACCTGCAGATCAGATTAGAGAATTTATTTATTTAGAAAAATTGTAACATTTTAAGCGTGAGTAGTGAGCATTGATCAGTTGGCATTTAATATCAGCTAATAATTAATAAAGTTAAGTGAAAGTTTTGGAAATTTTATCTCCCCCCTCCCGCCCCTCCCACACTGCCCATCTTTGTTAAATTTTCTTTATTTATTGAAATGGGGAAAATGATTTTTATTGGAAAATAAATAAAGTTTTGGGTAAAAGGATGAAAACACTTGCTTTTTGATGTATAATTTTTTACTTTTTCCCAAGATCATTAAAGTGGAAAGGGTAAATAAATTCTTAAAGATATACATTACACACTCCTGCTTTATTTCCATCCGATTTTTTTAATTCAGAACCAACCCTGTTGATATTATGTTTTAAATCTTCTGATAATCTATGTTTTAATGCAGGAAATATGATTGTTGATGAATATCAGGTATGTTTGCCGCTAGCTTTTACACTCTGCACAGTATGTACAGTATGTACAGTGTACACAATTATTCAATGTGTCCTCATATCTATATATATATACTTTGCTGCTCTGTCTGTCTGTCTGTTTGTATCTAATAAACGTCAAAACGGCTGAACCGGTCGGGCCCAAAAATTTATTTTTGTTATTTTTATACATATATTGTAATAGAAAAGATGCCCATTGCTCACAGATAGATTCGCAGTTAAAAGTTGCAAACGATAGGCGCGAAGCGCCAAAATGCATTTGACATTTAAATTTGTAAGTGAAGATTTTTTACCTTTCGACAGGTCGAGTATTAAAAGTAAAAGGTACATTTTATATATCGTACACTATACACTGTTCTGAGAAACAGTTTTGACCCAGAAGGAGATGAAAACTCCAATTAAAGCCAAAACCGTAATATTTTATTTTAAACCAGATACTAATGAAAATTAATTGAAATTCGAAAATAATGAATTTTTTTCTGAAAACCGGAAACTGACCCAATAAATGAGGGAACCGATCAAAAAAGGGTACAAACCAATAAAACTGGGATATTAACATTTTTAAAAAACAGGAAACTGGCCCAAATAAAGAGGAAACCTACTAACAGAATAAAATTTTAAAATTCTTTTTTGAAAACCGGAAACAGACCTAAAAAAATGGGAAACCGATCAACAAACTGAGAATTTAAAACTTTTTTTGAAAACCGGAAACGGACCCAAAAAATGAGGAAACGGCCCCAAAAAAAGAGGAAACCGATCAACAAACTGAGAATTTAAAACTTTTTATGAAAACCGGAAACTGACCAAAAAAATGAGGAAACAGACCCAATAAAAGAGGAAACCGATCAAAAAACTGAGAATTTGAAACTTTTTTGAAAACCGGAAACGAACCCAAAAAATGAGGAAACGGACCCAAAAAAAAAGGAAACCGATCAACAAACTGAGAATTTAAAACTTTTTTAGAAAACCGGAAACGGACCCAAAAAAAGAGGAAACTCTTATAATGGGACAACCAATCAAAACAACCAACTCTGGTTAGGCGGGTCCAAACTACATAGTAAATTGTGATTTTTTATTTGTATTATCTTGTGCTTTGTAGTTGAATAAAGATATGAATGAATGAATGAATGAATTTGTTATTTATATTACATTTTTATATACTTTTAATACAGATAAACAGTCTAGGGTTGGTTGATTTATTTGCTTTTTTATTAGCGACCTAGTTGTCAAAGTTGATCGGATTTTAAATCCTTTGAAGAAGACTTAAAAAAAATATTTTGATCTTTTGATCCCTTATCAGAAGATCCATCTGAAGACACTAAATTCAGAAAAGTTCAGTTAAAATGGGTTTTTTAATTATTAAACCAATTAAAAACAAAAAAAAAGGTTTTTGTATTGAAAATTTTAGTACCATAAAAACTCGTTTTTGGTCCATAAATTGAACTGTTTAATAATCAAAAATTTCATTTATTTTGTATTCAGCGGCTTGAGACGTATCTTTTAATATCCATATCGAAATATTTTGAAAATTTATTTTCTTTTCGTCTTTTTTATGTGCTTTTAAAAATATTCTTAAACTTTGCATCTGTATAATAGCTCAATGAATTTCAAAAGTTTTGGGCTGTTTTAAATTTTGTTTTTAAAATACCCTCCGGTCATAGTAGTTATAGCATTTCCGAATAAACAGTTGCATAATTAATGCATTTAAAAAAACTCAAAGTCGTCATGTGAGTAGTTCTTACACATTCAAACAAGACTTTATTTATATACTGTCTAAAATATATTACCCCTGAAAACATCTTATTTTATCACAATTATTATCCATATATATATTAAGTAGTAATCTGTTTGTATGTCTGATCATAACTCAGGAACCCCTTAAACCGATTTGTGTTAAATTTTAATTGGTAACTCGGTAGAAATGTTCTTAGCTTTAAGTCTGAGTTAAATAGGTTGACTCTTATAAAGGAAACTTATTTTCCAGGTAAAGCTGGGTTCCTAAGCTAATAATTATATATAAATCTTAATTTCCCACTCGTTAATAATTTAGCTTATTGCAGTCGCATTCTTAATACAAATAATACAAATCAAATATTTTTTTTCAGAACCGAATATTAATAGATCGACGATGTGAAAATTCGCAGCAGATCTGAAGTAAAGGTAAAACGTACATTATCAGGGGAGGACATAGTATTTCAGCGAGGGGGGGGGGGTAGATTTTTCAGATACCATAAAAATTCTGAAAAATAAAGGATTTAGGGCTTAGGGACACAGTGTTAGGAATAGGAACAAAAATAGGAACATTGTGCAAGTAACAAGGAAGGAAAATAAAGAGAAAACATACATATGACGAAAAAACGTCATTCATATTGAACACGTATATGAATTGGGAACAATCTTCAATAAAGGGAATTTAAAGCAAGTTAAGTACAAAAAGAAATAACTGTTAATTAGGAACAATTTTACAACTTTTATTAATGAGTAAGACTAAGGAACATTACTATTGTCCGCCCTTGTACATTATGTATCTACTGACAACTTCATCAGCTTACTTTTTATTAACTAATTTTCTTTAAAAAGTAATTAGTGACCAGGAATTTTAGAGCCGACTTAATTATTGTTAAATATTAACTACCTCTCAAACACAAACTCGAACAAACATTTTCAACTCTTGAGTTCTCTCTTTCACAAAAACACACGATTTAGATAATTCCTGTAAAATTTGTCTCAAAGCTAATTGCTTGAAATATATTAAGACTAATTTTCTTCGAGTTGATTGCGATTCTATAATTTAAAACCAATCGCTTCGACAAAACTCACCAAGTTGTGTCGAACTTTTAACGTTAAGAGTTGAGACAAAGGGATTTAAACCTCGAGACTAGGCTTTAAATAGCGGCTCAGATCAGAATACTAATAAATGTATGGATGAGAGAATAATTGTTTTTAATCCCAAACAGTTGGTATAAAATTAAAGGGCGAAAGTGGAATTTTTTTAGGTTTAATTTTGTTTCATTCTCGATATCAGACATATTGGTTTTATATCTTTTTATCTTTATAGAAACATCAAATAGAGTTTATTTAACAATATGATGTCCTCCTTTCAATATAGCGAACTTTCCCTTTTAATTTTAGTTTTTCGTTTCATCAAGCAAATATTAGGACTCACGAGAGGTCCAGACAGCTAGAAAGAGAAGCATGGAAGAACCAGGGATTTTTAGAGACATATTTTAACATATTTTATTAAATTATTGTTTTTGCTTAGATTTCTTTTCCACTCAATCTTTTGGCAAACCTTGATTGGCCTTTGGTTTCAACTTGGCAAACCTTGGTTGATCTTTGGTCTCGACATTTGGCAAACCTTGATCTTTGGTCTCGACTATTAGCAAACCTTGATTTTTGGTCCTGAATTTCTTGTTAGTGGCAGGCACACAGAACTCCTTGAAACGGAAGTCCCTGGATGCTGCAGGTAAAGTATTAGGTTACAGTTTTCAAGTCATAACTCATTTTAGTATAATCCTATGTCAATATTTGCAGTCTTACTCTCACGGTATAACACCGTGTTCCGTGCCTTACACGACATGGCCTTGATGGGCGTTAACAATAAAAATAAAATATTTCTTGTTAATTTTTAAAAGAATTGTTAACTTAAGCAATTTACAAAACATAAAACATATTTCTAAAATTATATGCAGCTTATGTTTCCTTGGTTGCATGGGGTGGGGGAGGAAAAGGGGAGGGGGAGTTGACGGTGTTTCACCGTAGCAGGGATAGATATTGTCACTCTCCAAACTTCTTTTAATATAATAGGAAAGATAATTTCACAGAATTTAATTTTATTTAATTATTAAATTTTGCATATTTTTATATAATGTATTTAAAAGTCAAGTGTCATATAGCCAGACAAATGTGAAATGTGTAGTCCTGATTGGAGAGAGAAGGTCGGTCCGGTCCATTGAATCCAACTGACAACTGTATCTGAGTCTGACTGAAAACATGAATCATGCTCTAATCCTTCCATGTGCTACGTAATATTAATACAAGATAAGTATCAGTGGGAACTGCAAAGTGATATATTTAGGAAATTATCAGTTCAGCTTTAGTCTGTTGCTTATCGTCCAAGTGTCAGGTCTTTATATTGGTAGATTTTGGAAGAAAATCACATTTCATGTGTGCTATGGAAAATGGAAACGTCTCAACACGGAAACGGACCAAAAAGTGACTTTTGATCAGTTTTCTTTCCAGAATTATCAGAAATCCTTGAAAAACTGAGAAGATGTTGAGGGATTTCCGGTAATTTTCTAGAGAACGATTTTTGGACCCACCCCCCTCCTATCAATTTTGTACATGGATCTTAATTTCAACACATGTGGCCGCAGCTCGCTCGGCCCCCTAGCCTGTCATAGCCACAGCGCTCGGCCCAGAAAGTGTCTTAACTTAACCTAACCCGTGGGCCGTGGCCGCAGCGCTCGGCCCCCTAGCCTGTCCGAGCCGCAGCGCTCGGCCCAGAAAGTGTTTGAATCTTACCTAACCCTAAATAAAGACTAATTTAGGACGGACCCGGATTTCTGAATATTTTTGATCCATTTCCGCTATATGCATACATACATTTGATTCGTTTCCCGTTTTTTGGATTGGTTTCCGCATTTTTTGGGTCCGTTTACGGTTTCAGAAAAAGTTAAAAATTTTCAATTTGTTTGTCGGTTTCCTGTTTTTTTTTCAATCCGTTTCCCCAAATTTGTGATCCGTTTCCGGTTTTCAGAAAAAGTTATAAATTTTCAGTTTTTTTGTCGGTTTCCTTTTTTACGATTCATTTCCGCATTTTTTTGGTGTTGGTAAATATTTTTGATCTTCCCAATTTGAATCAAAAACAAAATTTCGGTTTATTTTTCTTATGAAAAAAACATGTTTGTTGAAAAATTAAAGAAGAAAATATATAAAAAATGTAGAATAATTTAAAAATTAAAAATATATTTTGTCTAAAAACAAATAAAAATAAAGTGAATAATTGTCTTATAAAATCATATATGGATGTATGTTTGTGTGTATATAATTATATATAAAATGAAGCATTATAGTGAAGACGATTTTCTATTTCAAATTTGATTTATATCTAGCTTTTAAAAAGCATTGATACAGAAAAGCAAGGAAACAAAGAGAGGGTGTCAAATTAAAAAGCTTCTCTTAAAGCTTAAGCTTCTTTAAAGGGTTTAGCTTCTTTAAATGGTTTAAATACGCCCACCACTACTCTACACACATTACACATACATCTAAACAGTTTGTTTTTAATCTTTGTGGCAGAAACAATTTCTCAAGGAATAATAATTTTCATAAAACATTTTTTTTAAGTGAATATTTGCAAATTTCCTTGTGATTTTTTTAGAAAAATTTAAATTTTTTTTTATCGATTTTAATGGTTCTTATATCGTTAGAACTGACGAGGATCAAATATATTTTCAATAAATGTGGAACTAACAACTACGTTTTTTACCCTGCAGAAGTTTGGTCCATCACCATCACCGAATTTTAAATGTTCTCATGTAATTCGAGAAAAGCTTGTTAACATTAAAACTTAAAATGAAAAGTCGTCTTCATTATACTGAAATTATCGCCGTAGTATAATACAACACAGTTAAATAAAGTGAACAGGGGTAGACAGAAAACAAGAATGTTTTAAAAAATGACTATCTGCATTTTAAACATGCATCAATTGCTAATTTGTATATTATATGAAAATAAAAAATACTCAATTTGTTAAAAAATATAAGTAAAATTCTTTTTGAATAAAATACGAAGTTTAAAAACTCTAGCTCTTCGCTCATATTTCAGCTAGTATATATTATTGCCCGTGGAAAAAATATTGATAAAAAATGTCGAATATTTTTTAGCCTATAACATTCCCGGCCACCCATGAGTGTCCACAAAAAATTTCAGCGCAATCGGTCCAGCTGTTTTGCCGGCTGTAGCATATAAACGAATGTCTTGTTTTATTATATAAGAAGGATAGTATATTTATACACATGTTAGCTACAACTGGCCAAGCGACTGGACCTAATAGGCTGAATTTTTTTTTGAGGAAACCCATGGGTACACTGGAGTTAACATAAGAATTTTTCAAGAGTTTTTTCTTTTTAAATCCGATTTTTTTAAAATTCCACTGGCAACGCCAGGCACTTCAGCTAGTATCATATAAAATAACTAGGCCTGCTTGCTTTCTATTTATAAAACAAAACTGTGCTTTAAATTACTAAAGTTTGAGAATTTTCGAAAATATTTTAATTCTCAACATGAAAATTTCGCAGTTCTGTCTATTTTTGTCGGCAAATTTTGGGTTACAACATATTTTTTGTTTTGTTTAAATTCAGCAGTGTTTTTATTTAAAAATTTTTATTTAGAATATCACTTAATTTAAAAATGATTTTAGGTGGTCCCAGGTCTAAAAGATTCAGGCAGGGGTATGTACTTTTCTCTATTTTATTTTTCCTATTTTATTTATTGCAATACAGATAACCCAGATATAAGAATAGTTTTCGTTTTTTTATTGAATTGAATAATGATAAGCAGCGTTTTAGATCCATTTTCTGTCCTGTGAAAATATAGAATAAGTCATATTTTTAAAATTTTTTATAATATTTTCTTTTACAAAGCAAAATTTCCGAAGTTGGTTCCTTTTTGTTGATAATTTTGATCCTGAAACTTGATTGACCCTTGAAACTGTTTAATTTGAAAATTATTTTTATAGATTTATCTATATATTATTAGAGCTTGTACTAAATTCACCATGATTAGGATGGATTGCTCAGGGTGCAAGGTCCAGTTGGCAGAGCTGGAGGAGGTCGTCTTCCTCATTAAGGGAGTTAAGGTAAGAATTTGCCAGTGCGTTTTTAGGATTTAATGAGGGATTATAGTAGAGTTGCTTCCTATGTAGTAAGTAGTAAGGGG
Organism: Eurytemora carolleeae; assembly: GCF_000591075.1. Taxonomy (NCBI): domain Eukaryota; kingdom Metazoa; phylum Arthropoda; class Copepoda; order Calanoida; family Temoridae; genus Eurytemora; species Eurytemora carolleeae. The sequence goes on along the minus strand of NW_019396364.1, from coordinate 30,799 downwards.
GAAGGAGGAATATTGTAGAGGAATTTAATCAATCTGCCAAAGATAGAGATCAAGGCTTGATTTCTTAGAAAACTGTTGACTTTGGGACATTTTAAATCTTAATTTGTAAAATAGGATGTTACCTTCACCCTTGCTCCTGAATGCCGGGATCTGGTTGTAGAACGAAGTCTAAAGATTGGAGATTTAGATCCCAAGAAGAAGAGGAAAGATGTAAGTAGATAAAACTTCATGCATTGAAATGATGCTTTTTGCAAAATATACTCGTTTAATAAAAATGCAAATAAGTCCTAACGATCGAATTTGAATGTTATAACTTTTAAGTTTTTAGTAAACACAGGGTCGTCGACTTCGACGAATGAAGACAAAAATTGTGCAAAAGTCACAGGGTTTTCCGATTAAGGCTTAGAAATTAAGCAAAATTAAGCCTTATAAAATGATGCATTTGTAATTTGATTAAGCAAAGTGCAAGTTAAAGGAACCCTGCACATTATTTTGGTTTATTTAAATTATTTCTGGATCCGGATCCGACCCTTGCATAGATCCAGACAGTTAAAAACTCAGGTCTTTATTTTCAACGTATCATGCATTTGTATTCCCATTCTCAGCAGTGGTACCGCTTAGAATACTTTTCTTTTGTGCGGAATCGGATCCATGGAGCTAAAATGTTGCGGATAAAATGGATCCATATTCTCAGCCATGATTCCCAGGGGTAGTGTTTACAAATATATGTCCCTTTTAAAACTCTTAATGGAGGACCTCAGCCCGAGTTGGTGATGTATGTATATTTGAGGGAACCAATGAGTAACCGAGTGGTACATGCTAAAGAAAAGCAATTTTTTTCTTTGAAAAATTGATTTTTTTCCGATTTTTTTTCTTATTTCACGGACAACCCCGAGCACTCCAGAATTATATATATATATATATTATATATGTATACTGATTATTGCATAATAAGCATGAAACACTGTGTTTATGAATAAAGTATTATATAGGAAGATTGTTGCGTTTTCACTGATATATATATACAGAGCGTCCCATATCATATTAGATTATCTCCAATCTTTAACCCCAAAATACGCACATAATACTCGAAAAATTTAGCATTATCTGTAAAATAAATTTTCTATTAACCTTATAAAATTTTTCAAAACGATTCTTTCTTCTTAAATTTTCTGATTTGTCCCCAAAATCGTAATTTAAACCCATTGACGCGGTCTGTATATAAAATAAAGTTGGTTTATGTTCAGCATAATTTGCAATTATTATTCAAGGCTTATCTGTTTCAGGTCAATTGCAAGCACTGCAATTGGGACTTAGGAAAGGAGGTCAGATTTCAAATTTTTGCTAGCATTCTTATATGCATCTTATTTATCTTATTTATCTTATTATCAATATCTGTCTACAATGTCTGTTTGATGAAAAAAGTATGTTAACTTCTCTTAATCAGATTTTTCCAGTGCTTACAAAAATTCATTGCACGAAACTCTTTTAATAAAGTTTGAATCGTCTTTTAGAAATTTTTGTGAACAATTGTTTTTTGAGAACCTTACTTACCAAGTTTTAAGATTGTCACATTAAACTTCAAAAAGTGCAATGTCTTGTAAGTCAAACTACACATAAATACCCTATTTTTTTTAAAAAATTAGGATCACATCCTTCGACACAAAGGTGTTTCTGAGCCCCAGAAATTCCAAAACTCTTTCTAGTGTACACTGTACAATGTGTACATTTACAGTGTTTTCTCAGAAAACTGAGGCTTAATAGCATTTTGCGGATTTTCTCGATACTTAAAAAATTCACGATATCTCCGAAAGCCAATTTTATCGCAAACAGCAAGCAATTTAGCGGTAAAATAGGCTTATAATTTTAAAGATTGGGGTAGTATGTGTATTTTGAAACCGTTGAAGTGAACAGTCTAGTGTGAACATTTTATGTTATTTTATTGTTTTGATTTAGACTAAATTTGGACCTGGTGGAACTACGCTTGTTGCATTTGGTACAGAAAAAGTGATGGTTCTCGGAATACAACTTAGGAATTTAAATATATATTTTTGTTTTCCTTGACTCACATTCTGAAAATTTTAAATTATGTCCAACGATTATGAAGATTGCCATACATGGTTAACAAACAAGCCAGAAAAACGACGTTTTTTTTTCATTTTCAGATTTAGGTTTCATGGGTACTGTCGTAAATCGGACATGCCTCTCTTAATATGGAGGATCACTCTAAATTACGAATAAGAAATTGAAGAAACCATTAAAATCGATTTTATGCTTAACTTTACACAGATTAGACTAGAAAACAACTAAAATATATTTTTATTTACTTTAGGAAGAAAGACCAGGTAAAGAAGAAAATCATCAAAATTTTTCAAAACAAAAAAAACAGAGCAGAAGAAAATTATTGAATTTCAATAGTCATGACTTTGTGTGAATAAAATCTTTTGAATTTGACATTTTTAATTGTGCAATTGAACCAACAGTTTCAAGGGAACTTTGTTTAGATAAAATTCAACCCCAAGACAAGTAATAGACATTGATATAATTGTTCATCGACTAAATTAAACCGGAAAATGTGTTTACGCTCTCTTACTGAAATGTTGCAAAGTATTTATTTGTAATAAATAAAACTTTGAAGTCTCAAGTAATTGAAACATGCATTAATTATTTTGATTTAAAAAATCTTGTGTTTTCTGATTTGATAATTTATCTGTTTGATACAGTGGCATGCAGAGGTGACAACAGAAAGATATTCATCTATACAGAGACGAGGGGAACATGATTTTTTCCAGGTTATTACAGAAGTACCGGAGATTATATCAGAGTTGGTACTGGAGTACATTAGTACAGCAGGAGTACACTTTTTAGTAGTACAGTTGTACAGAAGTACAGAAGTACAGAAGTACAGAAGTACAGAAGTACAGAAGTACAGAAGTACAGAAGTACAGAAGTACAGTAGTACAGTAGTACAGAAGTACAGTAGTACAGTAGTACAGTAGTACAGTAGTACAGTAGTACAGTAGTACAGTAGTACAGTAGTACAGAAGTACAGTAGTACAGTAGTACAGTAGTACAGTAGTTCAGTAGTTCAGTAGTTCAGTAGTTCAGTAGTTCAGTAGTTCAGTCGTACAGTCGTACAGTCGTACAGTCGTACAGTCGTACAGTCGTACAGTCGTACAGTCGTACAGTCGTACAGTCGTACAGTCGTTCAGTCGTTCAGTCGTTCAGTCGTTCAGTCGTACAGTCGTACAGTCGTTCAGTAGTTCAGTAGTTCAGTAGTACATCAGTGTAGTACAGTAGAACATCAGTGTAGTACAGTAGAACAGTAGTACACCAGTGTAGTAGTACATTAATATAAAACTATTTTAGTTTTAGACTAAATTAATGTTTGATTAAACAAATAAATCTTCTAGACGGAGAACAGTGTTATTAACGAAGTTGAATACAAGTGCCCTACACTTCCAGACCTCAGGTTTCCCAGACAGATAGAGGACTTTAACTGGAACCATCTTCTTATACAAAAATCTCCTCACGATTATCAGGTAGAGAAATGTGAATTACTGAGCTTTTAAAAACCATTTCAGGATTTTAAATTAAATTCATATCTTTCAAAAAACAGTGCTACCTGAACAGGCTACGTTAATGAACCTGGTTGAAAAAGAACCGCATTTATTAGTTTTAAACTATGTTTACTGTTTAGAATAAGGGCTCCCTGGAGGGACTGCAGAGGGACCTGGTTTAAATAGTACCGTATTTATAAGTTTTCAATTGTGTTAAGATTAAATGCTACCTAGCGGGAACCGTAGAGGGATCTGGTTTAAGCAGAAGTGTTTTTATAAGTTTCCAACTGTGTTTAGATCAAGTGCTACCTGGAGGGACTGCAGAGGGACCTGGTGGCAGTCCTCTCTACAGGGTCAGGGAAGACCTTGATAGCCTGCCTAATCTTGAAACGAATGATGTTGCTTAACCCTGAGAGGATGGGACTCTTCATAGTTGACAGGATTCCACTAGTTTATCAACAAGCTAAGGTACAAATATATAGATTAAATCTTTCAAAACAAATTTTCTCATAAAATAAAATCAGGAGCATCAACAACTTTATGCTATATTGGGGGGCGGGGGGTCAATAAAGATTTTAATAAATTCTTACTATTATAGAACTTCAATTACAGTCCATATCATTATACTTTGTTTAATCTTCTTCCCAAATACTTTTTTTAAAAAATGTTCAAGATGGAAGGTTGAAGGAATGGCAAGCTGAGAGGAGGAACAGATTTAAGGGTTGGAGGGCTGAGGGGGGAGAATGGGGGGATGGATGGGTGAGGGGGAGAATATGTAAGGAATAGAAGGCTGAAGGGGAGAAGATGGGAACTTGGGAAGGATAATCTAGTTGCACCTTTAAATAATATGGGATCGGGATTTATCAGGATTCATTGTGCAAGGGGGGATTTAACTTCCAGTTGCAGGTAAAGTTACAAAATGCATTAAGATATTAGGATTAGATATTTTGTAAAAAATCGCGGAATTAATGAGTTTAAAAAAAGTCCATTATTTTTTCAGTTTTCTATGAGAATTTTATTGTGAATCCTGAACGATAAGATAGAGTTGGGACGTGGGGAATTAAAACATACAGGGCTTATCTTAAAGCAGTGGAATGATTGTAGTATTTATTTCTTTTGTCATGAAATTCTCTCGAGATTTTTAAAGGAATTGAGTCTTTGTCACAAACTCTGATTTTCAATTCCCCATATCTCTGGAACCCTATATCGTGGACATTAGATATTTCAAACTAAGAACCCTGTTAGATTAAATATTCAAAGTTTGAAATATCAAACGTTAACATTATCAGAATGCAAGGACATATGGCTACAAAAACTTATGTTTGTGGCAAAGACTCAATTTCTTTGTAAGAAATTTACTTTTAAAATGTGCTCTGAATATTGAAATGAATGATCCTAAGCAGAGGCGTTTTCAGGGTGGGGGGTTATGGGGGCTAAGCCCCCCTGGAATATAGAAATCTATTGATTTCATGGGGTTTTAACGCCCCAACGGGTGCTGAGCCCCTCCCCCTGTAAAGTAAAAAAATTAAGCCCCACCCCCTGTACAGATTCTTGAATACACCCCTGATCCTGAGCGACATTTATTAATTTAAAGAAATAACGAAGACAACAGTATGCAAACAATTCTACACTGTACAGGTGATAGCTAAAGAGACTGGATTGCGTGTGGTTGGTATAGAAGGGGAGAATAAGACGACCAAGATGTTAAACGGATTACACAATGATTCCTACGATGTACTGGTGTGTACTGCTGGAATGTTCTGGGCTCTCTACGAGAATGATAGAATATTCTTCAAAATGTTTAGGTATTCTAAATTTTTTTTTAAAGATACTTTTTCATCAAAGTTCTTTTATTTCAAACTTTGTGTGATACTTCGTAAATGAAGCGCGGACAAAAAATTAATATCTTAGTCTTTTTGAAGAAAACAGGAAGACCACATTTTTAAAATCCCAGACTAAGGGATATACTGGGTTACCCACAAAGGATGAGACTGTAAACACGACTGGAAACTTTCTAGGTTGAATTAAATCTTCTGCTTTAAATAAAGTCTTTTAAGGGTTTATTTAATGCTTTGACAAAGAGCAAAACCTGTTTACAATGGCAGGGAATTATGAATATAAAGAAACAGACAGTGTAAATTTCGTACAATCGTCTTTGAAATCTTTGTGGGTAACGCTGTATGTAGCATTTACTGTTTTTAAGTATGTTAATTCCCATGTTTATTGGGCCCTTCCATTCAAATAAGCCTTTGTTTTGACATTTTTCAGTCAACACCTGTTTAGGTTTTCTTCACACATTTTCTCCGAAAATATTGACACACAAGAAGAAAAAAAATTATTGTTAATAGCAGGTTGGTGAATGTAACTGTAGTTCTTCCTGACTTGAAATAAAAGTACTTACTCGTTACAGTTCGTTTCTTCTTCAGTTGTTTTCTTCTTCAGTTGTTTTCTTCTTAATTTGTTTTCTTCTTTAGTTGTTTTCTTCTTCAGTTGTTTTCTTCTTCAGTTGTTATCTTCTTCAGTTGTTTTCTTCTTCAGTTGTTTTCTTCTTCATTTGTTTTCTTCTTCATTTGTTTTCTTCTTCATTTGTTTTCTTCTTCATTTGTTTTCTTCTTCAGATGTTTTCTTCTTCAGTTGTTTTCTTCTTCAGTTGTTTTCTTCTTCATTTGTTTTCTTCTTCAGTTGTTTTCTTCTTCAGTTGTTTTCTTCTTCAGTTGTTCTCTTCATCAGTTGTTATCTTCTTCAGATGTTTTCTTTTATAATTGTTTTATTTAACATTTGTCTTCTTCTTTAGTTGTTTTCTTTAATAGTTGTTTTCTTGTATAGTTGTGTAGTGTTTGACGAAGCCCACCATTGTACTGGAGCTCATGTTTACAAGAAAATACTAGACGAACTCAACCTTATGCCGACAAATGCAAAACCAAGGTAAAGTCCAGATAAAGGTCACTGCAACTAATAAAAAGTGCAGGTGAGTAAAAAAACGGGATTAACGTTGTTTTACACAACACTAGATTTTTTAACAGGATTTGTAGTTTAGGCTTAACAATATTTAAGTGTCATTTTTCAAAACGCTAAATTTTCTTCTGTTCAGAAAGAATTGAAAAATATTTATGCTTTACTGTTTCAAATTTTATAAAATTCTATTGAAGTTTGTAAGAGATACAGGGTGTCCCAATAAACATGGGAATTCAGTGACGAATTCGATATCTTCTTTTTAAATAATTCTTTGATTTAGTACAGGGTGAGTCAAAAAAAAAGTGTGATTTGCGGTGCTGGTACAAAGTTGTACCTTTTTTGTTCAACTCTCCTGTATGGTGTTTTTTCAATATTTTTAAAAAATTTTTTTTTTTGGTACTGCAATGGCCGAAAAGAAAATCCGCGACTCTTTTTTTCGCTCAAAATCAAAAGTTCAGAAAAGCAAAAATGTGCATTCATATTATTTCTCTCTAAATCTAAAATTTTATTAAGATTGAATCACGGAATCACAGATAATTGGTAAAATTGTAAAAGAAAATTCGCAATTTTCAGTTCTTGGCTAATTTTTAAGGAAAAGTTATTTAAATTCTCTACTTCCTTTCTTAGTATATTCTAAAGTATTAAATATACGCTGTTCAGTTGAAACCTTAAGAACCATTGAAAAACAATTTTTCCGTAAAATTATACCAGAATTGAAAATTGCGAATTTTCTAATTACAATTTTGCAAATTTTCCTAGATTCTGTGGTTCAATCTTTTTAAAATTTTAGATTTCGATAGAAACAATTTATTTACACATTTTTGTTTTTCTGAACTTTTGATTTTGAAAGAAAAAAAGGTTCGTGGATTTTTTTTTGTGGGCCATCGAAGTACCAAAAATACAAATTTTCAAAAAATATAAAAAAAACACCATACAGAAGAGTTGCAAAGTTACACTTTTGCACCAGGCGTCGCAAATCATACTTTTTTATAGTGATACCTACTGAAAAAGCAGTAATCTGTAAGAGTTTCGTCTGCTATGTTCACATTTTGTTTGTTTATATTTTGACTGCATACTTGTTGTACTTAGTAGAACACGAAAGTTGCAGTATACAAACTTAGTAAACTTGTCCGTCTTCACTGTTCATCTTGTGGAGACATCAATTATACACACATCTTACGCATCTTTTACCATTTTCATAAAATAAACTCTAGAAGACATAAAAATGGCTTCTGAAATTAGGTATTACATTGCTAATTCATAACAAAGACTATATCGAATTCGTCACTGAATTCCCATGTTTTTTGGGACACAAAAAGTCCGCGAAAAATTGATTTCCTAAATCTTAAAAAATCAATCCTGCAAAAATTTAAAAATTTAATTCGATTGCGATCACTAAAAATATTTTTAGAATTCTTGGGCTAACAGCCTCTCCTATCGATGGTGACACCATTTTAAAGGTAAATTTAGATTTTACCATGTCAGTTTTTGTTTTTGCCAATATTTTCTGTCTGGGTTTAAATATGACGAATGTGACAGTGTAATAAGAACAAATGTTTTCTAAATTTTTTATTCTTAACAATTGCTATCTTACATTTTGTCAAATTTGACCCTGACACAAGATTTATGTTAATACGACCCAAAAACGACACAAAAAAAACGTGTTCTTAGGATTTTTTGGAATCGTTTTTTTTAAGATATTGCAAAGTTTAATAAAGGCAAACTATAACATAATACAGTTTACAAATCTTAAAAGTTTTATTGATTTGTTTTAAACGATCCAAACGATTAACTACCGATTTATAACAAGCTTATAATAGTAAAAATCACAGCACAGACACCTGATACATGTTAACAAAGGAAAGCTGTTTATTAAGTGATCTTATTCTTTTTGCAGTTTAGTATTGTTATAAGCTGTGACCTAATTTTATAATTTTTGTCGGCAAATGCGTTCAAAAGAAAAAAAGTAAAAAGACATTTCCGTAAGTTTAAAGATAGCTGAATTGTAAAACCAACACGCGGTGGAATTCAAATTAACCGAACGCATCCCGCCTTGGTTATTCCTAGCCGCCTTGTTGTATCTAACACTGGTTATAAAGTAAACATGAATATCCGATTCGTTAAACATTTTAGTTGTGATTTCCTAGGCTAGCTTGGTGAGGAAGTCGCAGCTGTCTTAACGAATCCGACAGAAGTATGTGCAATGTTTGAAGATGTGCACTGAACATTTCCTATCCAGGATGCACAGTCGGACGTAAAGGAGGGGGGGGGGCAGGCAAAGTGTGAAATTGGACTTAAGTAGTTATATAGATACTTTGATTTAAAAACTTTTTTCAGGCTAGAACTAGTCTAGAGAAGCTGAAAGCGGACTTTAAAACCCCAGCGGTCTACTATCCTAATATTGGTAACTAACAACATTAAACTAAAATTTCAACATTTGTGAATCGACGACTAAGTTTAAGACGTATTTCTATGTGACAATAAAAAGTAACAAAAGGAGTTACTTTCTAAATTCTCTAAATCTCAGGCGTTAAACGATACATGTAAGGCATCTATCTGATGTTCCTGTCTCGAGAAATTGATATAAAATTGTGTTAAAATTATACAAAAATGTATATATATCAAAAATGGCATTGCAGTATCGTAGTCACGTGACTACGTATGTATCACGTGACCAGTATACTTTCATTTTTCCTTTACAGTCCATTTAATGATAAGAATTGTGGGGCATTCAATGTAAATTAAGTAATTTTATCTTTAGGAACTGTTGCAACATCCCCAGAATACTTTGTTTACAGGTAAATATTTACAATAAAAATAGACATAACAACAATTTTCAAGAGCTTGATTATAATAAAATGATGAACTATATAGGTTTACACAAAAACAGCGAGAATTCATGAAGGACATCATAGCATCCTGTAACACTATCATAAAGGTAAAACAAGTTTGCTGAATTTATTTTCACTTTTTTTTTTTAATAATTATTTCATGATCTGTTTGCAGCATTGATTTTGATAAATATTACAATAAATTAAACAAATTAAATTAAATTCTCCTGCTGCAGAAGAGTTTATATAGAAGGTGTCCCACGAAACTATTCACCAACTGTCGAGTTTCGTGGGACACCCTGTCGCTCAAAAGTGTTTGTTCTTTGTAGTTTTTAACTAGGTTTACAAGTGTTAAAATCCTGTAGTTTACCATGCCTCCTGATTAAGCAAAGGTTTAAAGGGAACTGTTGTAAATCGGACATGCCACTCAACAAATGGAGATTCATTCAAAACATCGTTTACAGTCCTTTCAAGTTTTATTGAGAATTGAATTTTTTCAGGTACTTGGTCCCACGAAACATGACTGTTGAGAGACGACTTGAATTTCGTCTTTTAACTATTAATACATTTTTGGCATTTATTTATCAAAATTATATTAGAAGCAAAACTCTCAAATTTAAAAACACAAAACATGTCCAAAATATGGTCTGCCATTTTTGTGCTTTCAAAATTACTTGAGGGCTGAAGAGTTTTGTTCAGAATTCGACATTTCAGATTTTATTAAATAAATTGAAATCTAAACAAGATTCTTAATATCTTTGGTAATATTAAAAGCACAAAAAAGGCAGACCACATCTTGAAAATGCCAGGACTAGGGGAGTTTTGGAGTATATGTGTCACGAATCATATAGGCTGACAAATGAATGCCGCATATTATTTCTCAGATCTAAGACGATCTGTCATGTTTCGTGGGACACCCTGTACTATAAATTATTTAAGAATTTATTTAGATGATAAATTCCAGTTTATCTGAACACCAGAAGGATAATCAGCTGTTTAATATTGATACGAATATAGATAAATATTCACAAATCAAGGAAATTATTCATTGGTAAAAATATAAGTTTAATTTATTATTTAATTTATTCAATTGTACACAATTATGGACTTCCGGGGGGGGGAATGTTTCCTCTTATTTCAAGGAAATCCCCTAGCCTGAAAACTTCATTTTCTCATTCTTTCAGGTGTAAAATTTAAACTGTAGAGGATACCAAGAATATGGCATTCATTCGACCTTTTTTATATTTGAATCCGAGTGCCCTAAAAACTCCTTCTCTAAATAGATTTGGCTTGTCATTCCGTCGGGTTTTTTAATCTAATGAACGTCAAAACAAATGAACTCATCTAGGGAAGGTTTATGGACTATCAGAATTAAAAAATGTCGACATTAATTATTTTTGTAAATGCAACAATTTAAAAAATAAATTCGCGGAAAATTGAGAACAATTTAAAAACTTTTAAAGCATTAATTAAAACATGTCGACATTAATTAACAACAAGTTAAAAAGAAATTCGCGGAAAATTGAGAACAATTAAAAATGGCGACTTTTAAAGCATTAATTAAAAGCTAAACTTGTGAAAAGAGAAGAGGTTGTAAAGCTCCCTTTAAAAACTTAGTTTCTTTAATTGGAATAATGGACCAGGGAGGAATTAACGCCCTCAAGGAACTGAAGGATTATCCAAAAAGAAACGAATTATGCAAACTACTGGAGATACTGCTTGAAACCCAGGTATATACATCTCTGAGCATGGTTACCTAAGGATGAGATGTAAATGATGACCTTTTCAAATAAAATAAAATAAAAAAGCTATAGGGTACGACATCAAAACTAGGTCTACTGCCTTCAATCTTTTTTTTTTCACTGGGAATACTTAATAATTTGGAAATTCAAGAAACTATTGTACAGCTGCAGGAGCTGCTGTGGACCATGAATGTATGAAAAATGTTTCTTAGTTAAATTCGTCTCTGAAGTCTCATCCTTTAGATCAAAATGGATTTTTTGACGTATTCACTTTTAAATGTGTTATGAATTGCAAAAAATATCTTGTGTTCTTCGGTTTAGATAACAGCAGTTAGCACAAATGAATGACTCTGTGTAGTGCCTAGGATCCATTTAATTTTGATGTGGATTCTGATCCCGGTTATTTCTTTAAAATTTACCTAATTTTTTTAATGAAGAAGAATTTACAAATTTTTTGTCTTATTTTTTTTTGCTTTTTTTATGCTAAATCTTGATGAACCATTCAAAAAGAATGTAATGTTCATACAAATTCAGAAAGTTGCAATATACGACTAGGACAAAAAAATCAATTTAATATCAAACAAATTATTTATTATTTATCATTTATAATTATTAATGAGTTATTTGTTTTATATACAATGCACTTAAAACTACGTTTTTTTCCGCTAGGTGTCTCTGCCATGTGTAATCATTCAAAGCAGCGAGAGCAAAGACACCTGGCGGCCAACTATTTTGGCGTTTTAAGTGCATACCAAATAAAAAGTATTATGAAATATCAACTTTGTACGAATGGGTCAAAAAATAATCGACGACTGTAGAATGACTGGATGAATTGTTTGAAATAAGATTTATTTTTTTTACAATCCAAGTCGTATTTTGCAACTTTCTTAATTTGTATGGACAATACGTTTTTCAGTCGTTTTTAACAATTTTCTCCTCATAGACGCAACAAATAGAAGTAAGATTTGGAGCAATCAAAAGCGATTATTTTTTGCCGCAAGCCTATACTCCCTTTCATTTTTCGCGAACACTCCCTTTAATAAGTTTATTTACTAGCTAAACCTAGTTGCAAAAAAACAACATTAATTACACAAAACCTTCTCAGTTTTTGGGTCTCACTGTATCATTGTTAGGAGATAACCCTGAGCATGGGTCTGAAATTTGCATCAGATATTCTCACTCAACCAGAGATAAGAAACAAGCTTAGTCCTCACTTCCCTGTAGAGAAATATATGGAGGAGGAGGAACTCAGTGAGAACCTTGAGAACCTTGAAAACCTGATTGACATGTGCTCAGAGGATTCTAGAATTATTGTTTTTGTAGAAACAAGAGAATGTGCTTCAAGGTATCTTTTTTGATGCGGATTATTCCTTTTATTAGAAAGCATGTGTCATTGTGCTGCCAAGTTTGATGAATTTTTATGAAGTAAGCAAAGGTCTTAAAAATGATAAAAAATCATGTGAAAATTTATTCTCCATATATACCTTGTTTTAGGTTGAAGAAGCACTTGGGAGACAAGTACCCCAGATACAAACCAAACCTAGCAGTTGGACATGGAGGTCATGATGGACAGCATTGGGTTGGTTTTCAAGAGAAAATTATTACAGATTTTCACTCAGGAGAGTGTAAACTTCTGGTTGCAACATCTGTACTTGAGGAGGGAATTGATGTGTCTGAATGTGATCTTGTGATCAGATACAGTGGTGTTGTCACACTCATTCAGTTTATTCAAAGCCGGGGAAGAGCTAGGAAAGCTAGTAGCAGGTTTGTTGTCTGTGTTCATGAAGAAAAGTCAAAGGACGCCCAAAATATGGAACTACAAGAGAAAAATATGGACTTTGTTCTGTCAGAACATAATGAGAAAGAAAATGTGTTCTCTCAAAAAAGTCAGGATTTGTATGATCATTTCTTAGGAGATATTACTTTGGAAGAAACAGACAGGGAAAATTATATTCCTGAATACTACATCCAAACAGATGCTGTGATAGAGTTCTTCATATGCATCAGGACTAGGGTCAAAAAGGATGACATACTTGAAGATCTTGAAGAATGCCTTGAGGGATATGGGTTTGATGTAAAAAGAATTGTTTTACAGGAAGGGCAGGCTCGACAAAGTTCCAGTCAAGTTTTTGGTTGGAAAGATTTAAAGGTATTGATAGAGCTGGAACTGGAAGGTGATGGCAAGATATTTAAATTGATACAGCATGTGTTCAGTAACTGGAAATTTCAACTTGGGCTAGAGAAGTTGCCAGTGTTTGCAAAGGTCAAAGTTAAAGAACCTTCTGATTACAAATATAGTTGGAACCTCTCATCCATACTATGTGGAGTCCTTCAAGATAGGCAAACCTTTGTTCATAAATATAGGCTGGATAATGACATGGAGAAAATGGAGCTTGTTTTTTCTATGACTGGAAAACTGATACAAGTCAAATTCTCAGAAGGGGGAGAAACATATGAGATGAAGCTATCTTTACTTAAAACCTCCTGCTTGGGATTTGGCTTGTGTAGCTGGGATCAAAATGAATGCCAGTTGTTTATCCCAATTGAAAATATGCCAATATTGTATGAGATTACAGAAGATCATAATGGTAGGCTCACTTCATCGAGAGCAGCTTCTCATCAGATTTTGACAAGCTTAGCAAGATTTCCAGTTTTATCCTTGAAGATAAGTATCCCCAGCACTAAAGATGGATTATTATTGAGAGAAATATTAAACAACAGCTATGTATTTCCGTTGTCTACATATGATACAAGAGTCACAAACCTGATGGATGTGGAGAATCAAGATTTAGAATGTAACATTGTAATTCCATCCAACTTTGATCACAAGAAAGCATTGATGGAAGATGAATGGGAAATTCTGATAAAATCATCAGACTTATCTCTCCATTTGGATATATCTGATGTTAACAAATACACTGAAAAGATTAGAACTGCCTACTTAGAAGGAAATTTCTCCACAGCAAAACAATTGAGTGCTGCTGTGCGACTTGCTACTAGAGAAGGTAAAACATATTGGGATAGTTATGGACATATCATTGAGGAGAAGCTAGTAAGGATCCAAAAAATGGGTAAAGATGGAGACTTTGCTGATTTCACAAAGCACTCTTTAGCTAAAAATCAAATAAGTGTTCTGAGATTGGTTGTTACACCCTCCAGGTATTATTTTCCACCTAGTGTACCAATGGCTGCAAGTCGACTCTCAAGAATGTTGACGAAGAATCAATGCCAAATCATTGTGTCGTTTCGAGATGAAAATCTTGACAAGATGGAAACTAGTCCTAATGTTCTTTCCAGGATACATGACAACCTAATAAATGGAATAAACCTGAATGGTAGGACATTCTATTATCTTGGCTCTAGTGCAAGTCAGCTAAGGGAGCAGAAAGGGATCTTTCTGTGTGCAGAATCTAGGGAGGATGTGTTAGAACTCAGAAGACAAATCATCCCCAACCCAGAAAGCTTTGTAATTCCTGCCAAGTACTTGTCAAGATTGGGTCTTTTTGGAACATCAGACATATCTGCTGGCTTCATGAAGTTAGAGATGTTTGAAAAAATCCCAGACTTGAAAGCAAAAGATGGCACTTTAGTAACCGATGGGGCTGGATTCATCAGAGAATCTCTTGCATTTAAGCTGTTTGAGAGATGTGAACTATCTAGTAAACCTTCAGCATTCCAGTTTCGTTGTAGAGGTCTGAAAGGAGTCCTTGTGGTCATTCCTGACTCACATGAAATATTCCGAGAGAGGAGTTCTTCTATTTTGTATCGCAAGTCTCAGGAAAAATTTGTGTCAGATCATATGGAAATGGGCGTTGTGAAGGAAGCAAAAGCTCATAGGGTATTCTTGAATAGAGAGTCAATTACATTGTTGGAATCTATGTATCTTCTTAATGTAGGAGTACAGAGTATTTGGAATTTTCCATCAACTCTGATTCAAAATCAAGATAAGTTCCTTGAAGAAACAGCAAAGATGTTTGAAAATAATGATGGGGCAGAAAGTGAACTTTGCAATTACATGCCCTCTGGTATGTTGGCTAGTGTTAAAAAATGTTTTGACATAACTGGAGAGCCCTTCTTCTTCCGGCTTCTAAGATGTGCACACAAAATAACAATCACAGATTTGTGTAGAAGAGCAAATCTTCACATAGAAGATGGTTGTCTCATAATGGGAATTCCTGACTATTCTGGAAAACTTGCAACAAATCAAGTGTTTCTTAAAATGAGCAAAGATGAAAGAGAACCTAGAGTGATTACAGGACCTGTCATTATGTATAGAAATCCATGTTTGTATCCTGGGGATATAAGACTGGTAGAAGCAATTGATGTCCCAGAACTTCATTACTCAAAAAATGTTCTTGTTCTCCCAGCAGAAAAGTCTGATTCTTCTTTGTCTGGCCATTGCAGTGGGGGTGATTTAGATGGAGACCAGTTTTCTGTTATCTGGGATAAGCAGTATATACCTCCTGCAAAGTTGATTCAAGAACCACTAGATTATGAAAACCTAGATGGAAATGACCCTATTGAATATGATGATGCCACTAGTCCTGAGGCCCTTGCTGATTGTTTTATTTCATGTATGGAGAATGATTCCATTGGAAGAGTTGCACACATGCATCTGGCCCTTTCTGACTATGTAGACAAAGGAGCAATGGATAATCTATGCAAAGAGCTGGCAAAATCTCAAGCAGTAGCTGTAGATTTCCCTAAGACAGGGAAAAGACCAAAAGTTCCTGAGAAAGCACAGGAAACAGTAAAAAGAGAAGGTTATCCTGATTTCATGGAAAAGAAGGGTACTTCTTATCCATCCAAGAAAGTTTTGGGAGACCTTTACAGAGACTGTAAGTCTTTCTTGTTTACATATGATTTAGAAGAAGAGGATCACAAAAAGATTCCATATGATCAAGCAATGGAAATAGAGATATCTCCAGAGGTATTAAAGAAGGCAGAAAGTGTGTATGCATTTTATATTTTAGAGATGCGTAAAATTATGCACCAGTTTTCTCTTCGTCAGGAAGAAGAAGTTGTTCTTGGAAGAGCTGTTTCTTGGCATCCACTTCTGAACAGTGATCGAGACCGATCTTCTCTTCACCTCAAAGCTGCATACTCTGCATTAAAAAAGAGATTTTATCAAATCTTTAAAGAAAGTCCTCAAGATCATATTCTGGAATGGGCTGCTGCTTGGTACAGAGTTGCTTATGATCAAAACAAGGAATACAAGGATAGGCCTTTTCTTAGTTTTCCATGGATAGCCTATGAGTTTCTGTGCAAGCTCAAAGGATCTAGAAATAAACTTCCTGAGGTGTTGGATTCCAATATCATCAAAGAACTAGGCCAAAGCAGCCTTGAAGTGCTGTATGCTGAAAGTACAGTTGAGGACTTTAACCTTGATTTTCTTAGAAAAAGGTTAATCCAAAAGCAAAAAGTTCTTAAAATTGTAAGTGACCAAATTGCAAAGAAGTGGGGAGATGACATGTTCGAGCTTAGGCCTTATGGATCAGCCTCAATGTTGTTATGTGAAGAAGATTCAGACTTAGATATTTGTGTTAGAATCCTGCCAAAAGCTTATGAAACTGCAAGAAAAAAACTTCCAGAAAATGAAATTGATCAAAGAAGACACTTCTTACGCATTTACATTAGCTGTGCAGTTGAGGATCTTCTGACAGAAAAGATTGATTTGATTGGTAATGATGTTCCACTAATTAAAGGAGAAATTGACGGACATATCAAAGTAGATTTGAGCTGCAATCTTAGTGGACTGATGAAAACTAAGTACATTTTATCACTATTTTATACTGATGTGGCATACTTTGTAACATTTTGGATTTTGATTCGGTGGGCCAGATTTTCTGGGTTGATTAAGTTCCTTGCCTTAAATATTGACTCTTCTGTGCTTGAAACTGCATCACTGTATGCTTTGATTATTGATCTACTTGAAACACCAGCTGGAAATAGATTGGATCTACCTGACCATGTAGAATCCTTAACAATGCCTGAAATCCTGGATGATATGAAGTTGAGGTTGGGTGAAGAATTAAAGAATAATGAGAATATGCTGGACAGAGTTGGTAAGAACCTTTATCGATTCTTTCGCCAGGGACAAAGCTTGAAAGGTGATCAAGTTCTGATTTGGCCAGTTGATGGGTTAAATGATGTTTTTATTTGTTCTGAAGACACAGCCATTTTCAGAAAGAGATGTGCTCAAGCATTACATGTTTTACTTTACACTAGGAGCATTACACAGTTGCTTGCTAATGCAAGTGAATATACCATAACAGAAACTGTGATATTGAAGAAACTTTCACCTAGTCTCAGCAATGTTATGCGACTTGGAAAAGAGTTCCATGAGAGAAGATTGAGTTCTTTGTCTAAAGCCAAAGTCTCCCTAACTGATGATCCTCTCTGTCACAATCTTGTCTTTAGAGCAGAAGGTCCCAGGCGAGCAATAGCAGAGGCACTAAAAGAACTAACGTCAATGAACAACAATAACAAAGCATTTACAATAGGTGTACCAACAAAAAAGGCTTCAAAGTATTTCATACAAGGGTCAACAATGATGATGGTAAGGAGTTCTGAAGAAGTGAATTGTAGAATAGGATTTCATGATACACCTGGAAACTATCAACCACCTCATAAAGTTCATCAAAGAAGTTCACCAGTCATAATTTCTGAGACCCTTACTGAGGAATCTAGATGGATCTCTGAAATGTGTGTCCCAGAGTTAAGTTCAAAACTTAAGTGTCAACTTGATACCCTACCATTAGATAAAGATAAGGTTGTTAAGAGCCTGGAAGCAACAATAAGATTTGGATGTGCTTACATTATTGACATTGAAAGTAGACTTCCAAGAACACAGGTGTCCATGTCATTAGATGAATTTGTTGTTGGAATTGAGAAAGGGAAATCTATGCGAAAAACTTGGGAAAGAGATTTTCCTAAAGTAAGAAAGCAGAAGATGAGCCCCCAAAAAATTCCTATGGTTGAATTGAAAAAATCCAGAGGAATGAAGATAATGGAAGGAAAGGGGAAAGGTGTCCTTAAGTCTGAAGGGGATAAAAAACGAGGGGTTGCAATGAGTTTTCTTCCAGGGAACCTGAACCCAGACAACAAAAATATTTTACAACAACTGGATTTTGCAGCTGAGGTTTACGAAGAAACCCTGGTATCTCTTGGTTATACAGTTTGTGCACCTGACCAAACTGGACTGTCTAGAATAATGAACACAGCATACTGGGTACTCAACGTCACAGCTGCTACAGGTAAAATGCTTAACTTTTTCCCAAACACTTATCTTAAGAAACTTTTTTATTAGGTTTTGAACTTCAACTTATCTTGGATGAAAACTTTGAGTTTTATGAGCTAAAGGAAAGAAATTTGTCTCATGTTCATGCAACCTTTTTTCACGGGAAGAAAATGGATATCGAGGACAGCTCAAGGATTCTTATTCCTGAAACAGATATTCGTTTCATTGTACAAACTTCAGATCAGGCTATACCAAACTCAAATCTCTTCAAGTAAGTAACATAATTTTTGTTTAAACAAAAAAAAATTACATTTATTTAATATAACCTTTGACATAATTCAGATAGTAGATTAATAGAAATAGTCAACAGCTCAATTTAAACTTATTTGTTTTACTCATGTGATGGGAAAATTTTGGACAAAATGAGACGAAGAAAAGAAATTCTCGACGAATTAATTAATACCGGAAAGCACATTTACAATGTATTGTTTTTATACATCATTCAGATAATAGTTCCGGAAAGAATTATTATCTCGGTTCTTTTTTTTATAAACAAAAAATGTTATTTTATTTGTAACTGTATTACTAATACAACTTAGTCTTAAAATGTTTAGGATTCATTGTAAAAGATAAATCAATTACAAATAACAAAATCCTCAGCAAAATGTTGTAATAAAAATAAATAAAGAAGACGTCAACTATTCCACTGTTTCCTGGTTACCTCCGTAAATGGTTTATTTGTCGAGCAGGATCGTATTCCCGGATGGAGATACGACCAACCTGCCTGTTGAGCTGGACCCGGCTGGGAAGCCTAGGATCAAGGATGATATTGATGAGGTTGGAGTTCAACAAAATCAACATAAACATCTTTTATGACAAAACATTTTTCAAGAAATTGTTGTCGTATTCTCCAGTGAGCCGTTATCTATAGAGTTACATGCCCAATTTATAATTTTGCACCGGCCCTGAGTAATATTTAGGAAGATATCGTTGTTTTTCTAACTTTCACAGAGATTTATTCTTTTAAACTCCTTCCTTGCCTGGCATGCATAAATTAGGGTTTCACTGTATGGAAAAAGATTAATGTTTTAGAAAACAAGAATATCTCCTTGATATTTCCTGAGTTGAAAGTTGAAAGGTTACCTTTGTGGATTTGGCATTTAACTTTTTAAATGGAGGCTAACATAACATAAAAAACATGAAGAAAATTCTATTTAAAAATTAGCTACTTATTAGCTACATCAAAATGATGTTGATGATAACTTTTATGAATGATATGAATTTAACCAAGAAAATGGTTTAGGAGCTGAAGAAAGCAATTCTGTTGGCCAAACATTCGAAAAATATAAAACTATTCAAGAAGGATGATATTACTGCCTCTATTATATCTGGTAACCTATTTTCTTATTTCATAAAAGTAGTAATAAAATTCTCTACCCGGACTTTGATCATTTAATAATATGCCATAACTGACATGTTTGATATACCAGCTAACATGGCTTTATTTTTGATATCTTTAAATTGATTGGATTGGATTGGATTGGATTGGATTGGATTGGATTGGATTGGATTGGATTGGATTGGATTGGATTGGATTGGATTAACTCCTTCTTGTGTGATACTTTAGTACTATTCAACATCAAGACTTATTTTGTAGAAGAATACGACGTTCCATCCTAAATGTGTTTACTCTTATGCTCATGTATTTTGTTTTAAAATGAGTTTGACTTATGTTTTATGACTGTCATATACTTCTTGCAACATAAAGTTAACTAACTTCTTATATTATTTTTATCTCCGATTTCTTATGCCAACTTTCCATTCCAATATAAATTATCATCTCTAAATACTAACATTTATTATTATTATTATTATTAACAATCAACATACAGTTAAAGTATCAAGTCTGAAGCTTCAGACTATAAATATGTGAATAATTAAAGGGAAATTCTACGCTGGTGACAGATTGGCGGATGATCGAGGATATTGCGACCTGTCTCTATATTTCAAGCCTGAACACATCATACAAGCAATCCAGTAAGATATAAAACAAACTAATCTTTTAATAAATATCACGTTCTCAGAAAATCAGAGTTTGTTACAATGTATAATAACACCATGTAAGATCCTATAAATACAATATGTACATACTATTTTGTAAAATGAGTGATTAGGATTCGAATCCCGTTTGTGTGAAAAAAACGGGATTCGAATCGAACGGATACATGATCCGACCTTGGATCAAACATGGAAAGGCTCCTAAGTACTAATAATAATAAAATCAATTAGGATCCATTTTATTTGTTCTTCAAGTTTTGCATATAGTGAGACCCTTAAAACTATGAAATAAGATAACTCAAGATATGATTATAAATAGTTCAATGCACAATTGAACAGAATTGTGAAGTATACAAAGACCCCTTTTCACTTAAAAGTTGATTTTCAAGCTACATGGAACAGCTGTATCTTTAGATCAACATCGAATATATACATAAGATTGCTTAAATGTCGTTTTTTTACTCCTCAATCAAACTGTAGTTGCGTCACCTGAAAAATTCAAATGAAGATTGAAATGTTGCTTCATTTCTTTGGTCTGAAATCTTCTATCGGAATATATTTATATGATTTGTGAGCCTCTTTATTCATCAATTTCAAAGCCTAAAACCACAATTGTTTGAAAATTTAGTGGGGGAAAATTGAATGATGTTCACAAAAAAGTATTTACCAGTAAGTATTTTTCTTAAATTGACCATACTTACGCATCTTTGCATTTACAATTAATATGAGGAGATAGGTTTAAGTCTTGTACAGCTTTACCTACCCCACTCCTCCTTAATTATAGAAATATTGTTTTTAAAGGTAAATGGGGGGAGTGGAGTGTCAAACAGGGGAAAAAAGTAAAAAAAAAAAAAAATGATTCTTGAAGAATTCTAAGAAAAATATTTACCCTATTTAATATAGTGAGCATGATAAGATGGATGTGTTGGCTGAACTGTATATTACGGAGTCAATCAAGGTAAACCTTTTTTCGAGGTTCACGTCTGAAACATGTGTAAAAAAATCATTTTTATTTATCTTATGATTTATTTATTAAATTGTAAATTTTTAACGACCAAGTAAGTTCTGATAAATGAATTACCAAGTTCTACCATAATTAAGAAAGAAGTCTTTAACTTCAACACTTCAATCTTTATGTTGCTATTCAATATAATACTACATTATGTTTCAAGCAATACAATCTTTATGTTGCTAAACAGTATAATACAACATTATGTTTCAAGCAATACAATCTTTATGTTGCTATACAGTATCAGTATCCAGTATCCAGTATCCAGTATCCTGTATCATGTATCCAGTATCCAGTATCCTGTATCCAGTATCCTGTATCCTGTATCCTGTATCATGTACCCTGTATCATGTATCCAGTATCCAGTATCATGCACCTAGTATCATGTACCCAGTATTTAGTTTGTATATATGTATGAAGCCAATTTTTTACAGATTGATTCTTGCTGAAGAAGTTTAAACCCTCTTGCATGAACTGAACATAAAAGACAATAAATGAAAAATTGAATTTTAATGTTTTTTTTCATAAAATGGGATTTTTTTCGAAAATTGTACTGATTGTACAGATTTTTTAAAAAAATGTACGGATTTTTAAAAAAATGTACGGATTGGTTTAAAAAATGTACGGATTGTACGGATTTTTAAAAAAAATTGTACGGATAGTTTTTCGAAAATTGTACGGATTGTACGGATTTCTTCTAAAAATGTACGGATTTTTGTACGGATGTGTTCAAAAAAGTTTTTGTATACAGTACAATACAGCATTATGTTTCATGCAATACAATCTTTATGTAGTTATACAGTATAATACAACATTATGTTCCATGCAATACAATCTTTATGTTGCTTTACAGTATAATACAACATTATGTTCCATGCAATACAATCTTTATGTTGCTATACAGTAAAATACAACATTATGTTTCATTCAATACAATCTTTATGTTGTTGGACAGTATAATACAACATTATGTTTCATGCAATACAATCTGTATGTTGTTATACAGTATAATACAACATTATGTTTCATGCAATACAATCTTTATGAATCTTTATGTTGCTATACAGTATAATACAACATTATGTTTAGTGCAATACAATCTGTATGTTGTTATACAGTATAATACAACATTATGTTTCAAGCAATACAATCTTTATGTTATACAGTATAATACAACATTATTTTTCATGCAATACAATCTTTATGTTGCTGTACAGTATAATACAACATAATGTCCCATGCAATACAATCTTTATGTTGCTTTACAGTATAATACAACATTATGTTTAGTGCAATACAATCTTTATGTTGCTAAACAGTATAATACAACATTAAGTTTCATGCAATACAATCTTTATGTTGCTATACAGTATAATACAACATTAAGTTTCATGCAATACAATCTTTATGTTGCTATATAGTATAATACTACATTAAGTTTCATGCAATACAATCTTTATGTTGCTATACAGTAAAATACTACATTAAGTTTCATGCTATACAATCTTTATGTTGCTATACAGTATAATAAAACATTAAGTTTCGTGCAATACAATTTTTATGTTGCTATACAGTATAATACTACATTATGTTTCATGCAATACAATCTTTATGTTGCTATACAGCATAATACAACATTAAGTTTCATGCAATACAATCTTTATGTTGCTATACAGTATAATACTACAATAAGTTTCATGCAATACAATCTTTATGTTGCTGTACAGTATAATACAACATTAAGTTTCATGCAAATCTTTATGTTGCTATATAGTATAATACTACATTAAGTTTCATGCAATACAATTTTTATGTTGCTATACAGTATAATACTACATTATGTTTCATGCAATACAATCTTTATGTTGCTATACAGCATAATACAACTTTAAGTTTGATACAATACCGCTTTAACCCCTTATTTAAATTTTACAACTTTTCTAAAGTCAAACTTCATTTTTAACTGTTATTGAACTATACTTACAGATGATAACAACTTTGTCAGTTGATTCTGATTAACAAGACTTTGACACACTTTTACTTCCATTTGCAGAGTGGAATGTCAGATTCACAACGGTACCCTTTAAAGCTTTAACTGATCAAGTTTTATTGAGATATCCAATCCTGCAGTGCCTCTTTCTGAAAATTGATTATTTTCAATTGTTGTTTCTCCATACAAGTGACTTTTGCATTTTCGGTCAAGCTCTTCTGTAAATAAAGGGTCACTTAAAATTACAAAGACATGCTCTTTAAAGAGATAGGTCTAATTTCAAGTCGTCTTCTAATCAAGCAGTTTAAGATGTTTCTCATTATTATTTTTTTATTTTCATTCACTCTGATCTTTTTCAGGTTTCTAATGAGCTGGAGAAGAGAATTGAGAAATTGAACAAGAAGTATTGTCGGGAGAAGTTCAATTCTTAAACTTGACTAGATTAGAGAGTTCCACTTCTAGACTTTCTAAATTAGAGAGTTCCACTTCTAGACTTTCTAGATTAGAGAGTTCCACTTCTAGACTTTCTAGATTAGAGAGTTCCACTTCTAGACTTTCTAAATTAGAGAGTTCCACTTCTAGACTTTCTAGATTAGAGAGTTCCACTTCTGAACTTTTTAAATTAGAGAGTTACACTTCTGGACTTGTCTAGATTAGAGAATTTAACTCATAGACTTGTCTAGATTAGAGAGTTTTGCAAATAGAGGTTTCAGGGCATAAAGCGGTTCTCAGGGCATAAAGCGGTTCTCAGATTTGGGTATCAAGTTACATCCGGCTCAGATCCGGGTAATCGGTCACACCCGGCACAGTACCAGCAAATCCGGCTGGAAAGGTTTCGTTGTTATCGGTAGAAACCTTTCTTTGCGAAACTCTCTAGTTTTGATCAAAGATTTTATGATATTTTCCAGAAATACTGTGTTTTTGTAAATTATTTTTTTTCCTTTATTATTTTTGTTTATTTGACTTCATAATTTAGCATTACTATTGACTAATGAGTCCCAACACGATCGTGATTATTTTAAGTACAAGTTTCATAAAGTACAAGAAAATCAGATTGAAGTCTGATAATACAACAAAAAGTGAATGTTTTGTAAATTTGTAATGTCTTGCATGTGTATGCCTTATAATCTACTAGTTATTTAGGTACTTTAAGATATGTTATTGCATTTGATTCTATAATTGTTCCAATAAAATTTGAATTGTGCTTCAATGATGATTCCAACATAATGCTGATGAATCGTACACCTTGGCCTATCTTTAAACACAGGAGTCCTTTTTCCAATCTATATTTAGCAAAATGAAATTGAGGCCTGGTTAAAATTGGTTTGAACGTCTTTGTGTTTTATCTCTGCTGAGTTTTTACGTGATAGTTGCTAAATGGACCATTCAGTTTTTCAAAGGGCATTTTAAGACGAGGCGTAGCATTTTCTTGTATATGGGAACTCATCTTAAGCAAGTCAGTCAGGTGATCCTATGTCAAGCTTATTATCGAGTAAAAGCTTTTATTGTACGTACTTTTTACCAAAAAGTTGTACGGATAAATTATTGCTAAAAAATGAGTTTTAAGCTTGGAAAAATAAGAAAACCTATTCCAATTCAGAAAATAAAAAGAATAGTAAGTACACAATAGTACAAACATAAAAAAGCAGATTTTTTAAATTGTATTTTTTTCATCTTTATCATCTGTACACACTGCACAGTGCACTGTTATGTGCACATTGTACAGAGGTAATTTTTGTTTCAGATTAATTTTAAAGCAATGTAAGGTCAGCCTTTGCTCACATACGAACACAATCCAAAATGAATGAAAATAGAAATGAGAAATTAAAGTTGTTATGTTAATTTTGGGTGGTTTTTTTAATAAATTTTTTTTGTAAGGATTGTACGGATTTTTTCCCGAAAATTACGGATTTTCTCAAAAATTTTGGCATCCCTGTAAGTCGGTAATGTTACAACGTCTATACGCAACATTGTAGAAGCCTGACTTTTAGTTATAAAAAAAAATATGATTTTGTCCTACATGTTAAAATTAGAATTGAGTTTCCATAAATGCGCAAACAGTTTCACTGATATTTCGCAAACTTGTTCAATCTCGGATTTTACACTAGTCATTCTTAGTATGTTAAACGAGTAANTGCTGATAAAAATCTTCTATTAAATTCTGTTTAAAATTCGAAATAAGATTGATATTTGAAAGCTTAGAAAAGTGTTGTTTATTTTCATACCATATTTTAGGGAAATTGTGAGGGGGGAGAAGTCCAATTTTAATAAATTTTATTCTAGGAATATAAAAACCATTTCTGCTTGTAAGATTTGCACTAGGCTTTCTTTCCCTTAAGCATGCTATTGAGAAGCTATTCTGAAAATAGGAACAAAAAAACCTTATTCACGCCTCTCCCTGAATCTGTCAGGGGGGGGGGCGAATGTCCCACCGCCCCTGAATTACGCCTACATTCTCTTTAATATGTTCACTGAGTTTAAATTGGATCTAAATGTACTGATACTGCAGATTTAAGAAGACCTAGTTGAACCACTAATCTAGTCCAAGTTTAAGAGAAGTGGTTCAACTTAGTACAAGCAGTTTAACTACTTCTAGCTTTTTATTAAATCTTGATCCTGATATTGGAATTTGGAAAGCACGCTTGATTTTTTTTAACAATTTATGTTTAAATAAAAAAAAATTTCTAATAAAATTTTTTCTCCGACTTTTTATCTGATCATACATATGTTTTCTGTTCTTCTCTTTTGGATCTACGCATTCTAATCTCTTGTAGACAAGGGAAAAATGCATTTAACACATATTTCTGATTATTACCCTCTTGGTAATGTATGGTCTGACTAAGCATTTCAGCATTTCAGGATACAGCTTTCTCAGCGCCTAAAAGCACTCTTAATAAATAGTCATTTCATCAGAAGTCATCAACAAAAGCCTGGGTGGACCATATTTTCATGAATATCAATATCATTGTAATTTTCTATAAACATTGTTTTCTAACTGTTTAGAGGTAACAGATGACAGATGACAGTGTAGAAAAGGGTCTTAAAAGATCTATTTTTTGAACACTTTTTTTTGAATTTTAGAAGAAAAAAAAATTCTACGACATTGACATCCTAATGTATTTAAGTCGTGTATGCCACTGTTGCCATGAAGGACCGACCAAATTTACTTGAGGAAAAGCTGTTATTTAGCTCCCTCTAGCTATCTAATGGGATAAGAGTTATTTATGATAAATCTAGAAATGTTCCTGTAAAAAGTTGATATTAACCTCTCTGGATGGCGAAGCAATAAATTACTGTCGAATCTGATTTGTTGACACAGTTGTAGAAAATACAGATACTAGATTTTATATTCTTAACAAGTTTTTTACTTAAAGGAACTGCTCACGTAGCTTAAAGGGACTCTCTAATTTTGTTTTGTATGTTTGATTTAAAAGGGTATACCTAAAAAAACCTTTCTCTGATACTCATCATCTTTTATTTTAAAATTGATTATTTACAATTATCAAATATCAAATTAGCCATTCTTTTTACACTTTTCTTATCCCTGACTAAACCTTAGTTATCATGGTGTGAACATGTTTTGGCGCATAAAACGTATACGAATGTTGTAATTTATAAACGAAAAAGAGATGGTTAAACTAAATACGACTGGATCACCAACTTCTTTTTGTTGAAAAATTCTCAACTCAGAATATTTAATCCTTTATAATTTTTTATATATAATATGAACAAATTCAAATAAAAAATGTTCTTTCATCTTGAAGAAAGATAATCGTGTAAGCGTGAAATGGACTGGAACATAAAAGCATTTTAAACA
The DNA here is from genome assembly GCF_000591075.1 of Eurytemora carolleeae. Lineage (NCBI taxonomy): Eukaryota > Metazoa > Arthropoda > Copepoda > Calanoida > Temoridae > Eurytemora > Eurytemora carolleeae. The sequence continues at coordinate 3,597 of NW_019396364.1, read as the reverse complement.
ATTTTAAAATTAGCATCATTTTAGGTCTTTCAGCTTGTAGCTACACAGCCAAGGATAATATAGGAATAACATTTAAATATTTAGATGAAGTAAAAGTTTTCCCCAAACTTTTTATGAAAGGGAGTGTTCGCGAAGCAATTGAAGCAATTCTATCAAATTATCTTAAAGGGACTGTACGCTGAATTTAAAGTAACTCTTCTTAATCTGATTAAAAATGTGGACCTCTTTTTTCTGACACTAAACACGCCAGATTCTGATAAATTTTCCATTGTTTCTTAAAAGCAAGAAATGCTCTAGAATCACTTTTGTGAATAAATACTTTAAAAATCTAACTCATACTTGATCAGACAAAACTTTCAATGGTACCGTTGTAAATCGGGCATTGTCATCTTTGCATGGAGGGTCACTTAAATACACGCTTTCACAATCCTTTTAACAGAAAAATTCCGTAAACCCTTTCCCGATTGGGCTAGTTTTGTTTGGATTTTATACTGAACTTATAGTCGAGAAATGGTAGTGGGATTTGAATAATAAGGTTTGAAAAGTGAAGAACAGGAATATAAGGTTAAAAATTGGCAATTCTGCATTTTCTGGCTTTACAAACCTTTTTAAAAAATAATGTTTGTAACGAAGGGTAAAATATTGTTTGATAGATCGGCGGGGGGATGGTGACATAGAAAGATAGTTCTACGAAGGGAATTTTAGATAGATAGAGAGTTCTGCGGAGGGATTTTTAGATAGATTGTTCTGCGGAGGGATTGTTAGATAGATAGTTCTGCGGAGGGATTGTTAGATAGATAGTTCCGCGGAGGGATTATTAGATAGAGAGTTCTGCGGAGGGATTGTTAGATAGGTTGTTCTGCGGAGGGATTGTTAGATAGATAGTTCTGCGGAGGGATTGTTAGATATATAGTTCTGCGGAGGGATTGTTAGATAGATTGTTCTGCGGAGGGATTTTTAGATAGATAGTTCTGCGGAGGAGTTGTTAGATAGATAGTTCTATGGAGGGATTGTTAGATAGATAGTTCTGCGGAGGGATTGTTAGATAGATAGTTCTGCGGAGGGATTGTTAGATAGATAGATAGTTCTGCGGAGGGATTGTTAGATAGATAGTTCTGGGGAGGGATTGTTGAATAGAGAGATAATTCTTGGGAGGGATTGTTAGATAGATAGATAGTTCTGAGGAGGGATTGTTAGATAGATAGTTCTGCGGAGGGATTGTTAGATAGATAGATAGTTTTGCGGAGGGATTATTAGATAGATAGTTCTGCGGAGGGATTTTTAGACAGATAGTTCTGCGGAGGGATTGTTAGATACATAGATAGTTCTGCGGAGGGATTGTTAGATAGATAGATAGTTCTGCGGAGGGATTGTTAGATAGATAGGTAGTTCTATGGAGGGATTGTTAGATAGATAGTTCTGCGGAGGGATTTTTAGATAGATAGTTCTGCGGAGGGATTGTTAGATAGATAGTTCCGCGGAGGGATTGTTAGATAGATAGTTCTGCGGAGGAAGCCCAAATAGATAAATTTTCTCAATTTGAATTTTCCATTAGAAGTTGGACACTTGAATATTAGTAGGCCTTACATCACGCGAGATGAAAACTTTACAGTTTAATGGAAAGAGAGAGGTAAAGAAGGGGATACGAGATGGGGAGGAGAAGAGGGGGTAGAAGCCCCCCCCCCCTCAACTTTCGGGGTGTTCTGCAGAGACTTGCAGTACTCTTATTAAAGAAATAGTTGGTTTAAGTGGAGAGTGCCCCCCCCCCTCTCGTCTGAACTAGATTTAATTGGTTAACTTTAAACAGGAATTGGATATGGGGCTCTGCTCTCATTTTTGAGACGTTCGCCTTTAAGCTTTGTAAAAAAAATTATTTTCGGGAATTTTTTTGTTGTAAATGAATAAGATACAGTACCCGATAGAAAAGTATGAAAGGACTGAAAATTTAAATCAGTTTTATTTGATGATGGGACTGTAAAAATGGCAAGGTACTGTTTACTACGGTACACTTAAATGCTTGGTCTAGATTTGTATTCTTCAGGAAAAAAAATATGACATATAAGAATTTTTTACGCTTGAAAACCTAGAAAAATGACAATATCTTCCAGATTATTAATCAGATAAAGGTTTCAAAGGTTCCGTTGTAAATCGGGCATTGTTAGCTTTGCATGGAGGGTCACTTAAACATTACACTGACAGTCCACTTTAAAGGAATGTTCGCATAAAATTAAAGGGGCCTTACGGCGAAAAATAATCGATAATCTTCGGTATGAGTCGTTTTTAACAGTTTTCTCCTTATTGACGCATAGGGTTATTAACGTTTTCATTTTTTTGAAAACGATAGTTTTGTCATAAAAACGACAACACAACACAAAAACAAAACGATAGTTTTTTCAAAAACTACAGTTTTTATAAATTTCGTCGTTTCGTTAACGATCATTAACGAGGACCCTTCGTTAACGATCGTTAACATATTTATCAATGAAAAATAAATTTCAAAAACAATTAGTTTTTTCAAAAAAAAAATTTTCAACATTTTTTTTTCAGAAACGATCGTTTGTTTTCTAAACGTTCAAAACGAGTGGGTCGTTTTAAAAACGATCGTTTTTTTTCGAAAACGATTAACAACCACGCAACAGATAGAAGTAAGATAAGTAGCGATCACCATCAATAATTTTTCCGTGTAAGCCTATACCCCCTTTCATTTTGCGTGAACACTTCATTTAAGTTAAAAGAAATTATTCGTATTTGGACCTGTATAAAGCTTTTGATTCTCAACTAATTCCCTGATGTTAGAGGAACTGAGTTTTTTTCCACAAAATATGATCTTCTACTACCTATATCTTTGCAACCTGATGGTGTAAACCTTCAATATTTCAAACTATCATTATGTGATGTAAAAAAATTCATAGTTTGAAATATCAAAGGTCTCCGACATTGAATTGCAAAGATATTGGGATTGGAAAATCCGAGTTTGTGGCAAAAACTCAGTTCCTTTGTCGATACTTTTGTTTAATTCACAAACGATGGTTATTTAAAAATAACGTTAAACTCAAACTGTTTCTAAGAAATAAACATTAAAATATTTAATTCTGTCAATTTCTTCCTTTTCTGCTGAATGAATTCTCACTTGTTTAGAGAGACTACAATTAAAAAATATCAATTTTAAGATAGAAAATTTTCATTATCTTTGCTTAGCATTAAAGTGAGCCAGCTGCGGATTGGAATATATAATTTTTAATTGAAGGTTCACTGGAAATTAGATTGAAAAGAATTGGTTTGATTAAGTTCATGATATAACTTTAATTCACAAAAAAAGGCGGTATGTGAATAATGGATGTACATTGTACATTGTACAATAATGGTGCATTGTACATACTGAGCATGTTCGTAATTTTTCATTGTTATTTCAATCATATTTATCCTATACATTCTCAGATATAAAAAGAAGCTGGATAATGGATGTACATTGTACATGTGTAAAACTGATATTTTTAGTTGATATTTGAATCTTAAAATCGCATATGTTTATCCTTATAACTCTCAGATATAAAAAAGAAAATTGGCGTCACAGTAAGCCTAAAGTCCACAACTTTG